>NW_020954737.1:2700435-2903916 GCF_900497805.2 Vombatus ursinus
TGTTGTTTACAAGAGACATATGAAACAGAAACACACACACACACACAGACTTAAAATAAAGGGCTGGAGCAGAATACTCCTTGCCCTGGGACTGCCACCTAGGACTGTGACTTAGATTTGAGTACGGGCAAAGCAACAAAGTCCTGACTTAGTGCTAGCAAAGAAACCCCTGTAATCTCCTTCTGACCAGTTGTTGGGCCCCTTACTTTCTGTGGGCTGAGATCTCTGGAAGGAGCCACTGTGTTTTGCTTTTTTTCTTTTTTTTTTAAACTAGGCAATGGGGTTAAGTGACTTGCCCAGTGTCACACAGCTAGTGTCAGGTGTCTGAGGCCTATAAGACCTAAGAGACACAAGAATTCTTAGTTCTGCTTTTGTCAACTAGTCATTGCCAGAAATTCACACTCACTCACAAAAGAATTGTCCAGGGTGGCATAAGACTATAGGTGAACTCAAAGCCATTGCCTAGTATATTTATGAAGGAAGGGACAGAAATGTAAAAAACAAAAAACAAGAAAAAAGGCTAAAAAGGAAATTCCCTCAATTTTGGCCACTGCCCAAGTGGCCCTGGCTCTAAGCCATGAGACATCAAAATGTTTTTATTGTCATAAAAAGGGCATTTAAGGTGGGAATCATGAAGAGAAAGTGAGATCTATATTCTAAGAATTGAGATGGCTTTCCAGGATCTCAGTTTCCAAACAACAAACAATTTGTGAGACCCCAAAGAGAGCCTTTGGCATGAAGATGCATGGGAAATACAGAGATTAAGGATACTGGTGAAAATTTCATTTTTCCTGAAGTAGGTGGTCTTGCTCCTGTCATGCCCATTTTTGCCTTGACCCAGATTGGTGAGCCTCATGTTACCCTTAAAATTGGTGATAGACACTGGTGCCCCTACTTCAAAAGAAACCACATCCTAAGTGTATTTCCATTGCATTCCAAACAATTGTTAGAACTGAAGGAGAACCCCGAGATGTGCTCATTTTTTCACCCCAAACTGTTGTTATAGGCTCTGTTTGAGTACAACATTCTTTCCTGTGAATGTCTGAGGTACCAAGTAATCTAATGGAAAGGGATCTTTTGTGCAAACTAAGGGCTACCATCTCATGTCTTCCCAGTAATTCTTTGTCATATCTCCAAGATGATTCCCATTCTATGATCTCTGTATTGATAGACCTCATTGATGATGAGGAGGAGTAGATCGTTCCATTATTTCCTGTACTATTCTGATAAAGACAAATGAGAATCCTGGTATCCCACCAGACATTCCTGACTCCTTGTGGGCTAATTCATCTTCCAATGTAGAACTTTTAAAATCCATTGTCCCAGTTATAATTATTACCAAAAGGGAATCTCTACTCTCTATACCTCAGTACTTCTTGTCTTGAGAAATTATTAAGAGTCTTGCCTATTGTTGATTCTCTTAGGAAGCAAGGTGTTATTGTGTCACGCAAGTCTCCTTGTAATGCTCCTGTTCTACTTGTTAAGAAACCCAAGCCAGGCCCAGATGGCAGACCTGTTTATCTCTTTGTACAAGATTTATGTGCTGTTAATGCTTATGTTGTACCTAGACATCTAATAGTACCTAACTCTGATATTATGGTCTCTTCTGTTCCTTGTAAGGCTACTTTTTTTTTTTAACCATGATTGATTTGTGTTCACTTTCTTTAGTATCCTCATTCACCCAGATTCCCAATATTTATTTGCCTTCGCCGGGAGAATTTGGATTTATCTGCCTCAAGGGTATGTAGAAAGCCCCCCCCCCCCTTTGTTTTTTAATTGTTACAACAGAATTTAGCTTCCATTTCCTTCAGGGACTCTACTTTGGTATAGTATGTAGATGACCTCTTGTTAGCATTGCACACCCCTGACATTTGCGAGGAAGATAGCTGTCATCTTCTTCAACTTCATCTATGGGGCACTTGGAATTTAACTTGGGGTTCAGCTAATCCTCCAGTTTGAATTCAAATAAAGAACCATTTTCTCAAGTGTGCTCAAGTGAGAGTGGTGGCATTACTCAAGACCTCTTCTAATGAGAGGAGTTTTCCACTCTGACCCATGCCATCTTTGCCAACTTTTGATATTTGTATCAAGAAGAGACCCCATCACCAAAGTAGTGAATATGGGTAATAATACAGCATAACCTTATTCTTCTATTTTCTGACTCTTTTCTTTGTATCAAAGTAAATCACACAAATGTCAACTATTCTTTTGTGTTAAAGCTACTTCAAGATTGCTCCCAGAACATCTTTGGGGTCTGGTCACCCCAGGCAAGTTTTTCATTTGTAATCAATCTACTTATTCTACTCTTTCTTCTGGATGGTATGGATATGTGGTGTTGCCTACCAACACCCATTTTTTCTGTTTATAATCACTCCATTGGATTTGTGAAAAGAAAGTCCACTAGATATTTGGGAGCCTGGTGGCACCCCTGCAACAAAAAGTTAAATAACTATGAACTTCTAAATTCTATAAAAGATTCTTCTCACATGGAGAGATTTTTTGGGTCTCTTTTCACTCTTTAGGATTTCTTTCAATATGAAGACCATTAGAAATCTCTCTGCAGAAATTAAAAAATTAACTCAAGACACAGCTCAAATTATCTCTCAGACCTCTAATGATCTTTCTTCCTTGCAGATAGAGGTTAACTCCTTGGCTATAGATGTACTATAGAATTGTCTAGTTTTAGATGTTCTCACTGCAGCTTCTGGAGGTGCTTGTGTTGGTATCAATCAAATTTGCTGCTCCTGTATTAAGAAATCAGGAAAAATAGTTACACATATTCGTGAGCTCCAGCATATCATGCTAGATACACAACTCATTGCTAATAAAACCCATGTAACCCCAGACAATGGTGATCGGTGGGATACTTCTTGATGTTTTTCTTGGATCTCTACTTGGTTTCAGTGGGGAGTCAGTCTTCCTACTTTGGTTAAATGGGGATATCTGATTTTATTTCTCCTGGTTGCCATACCTTGTTTATTCATTACAGTTCGACTTATGCTCCAACATAGGTTTGAATCTAGTCTCAAAAAAAATTATGGCAGTTCACTCAGATGAGTGTGCGCAAGTATTGCATTGATGGTTAGCCTCCTCCCTATATGAAGGTTATGACCTGATCACTGTTGAATTAATGAAATTCTTTTAAATCACCTTAGTGACATGAATTTTCCATTCTTTGAATCAATACCTCTGCCTGAGGCCACCTACCTGCCAGCTGATACCTTTCCCCTAAAGGGTGAATGTGAAGCAGCTATGCCTTCTCATCTTTAGTACCTATTTCCAACTCATCTGCTATTAGAAATGCCCAGACACATTTATGTCTAGAAAAGTTTCCTGTCCCTGCCCTTCAACTCTTTCTTTGCTACCAGTAGACTATTCTAGTCAAGCCTGTAGGGATGTGGCTATAGGTTATCACTATAGGGTTCTTGCCTGTGAGAGTTGTAAAGCTTTTTTTTTTTTAAAAAGAGTTGCTGACATTGAGGTCCTTCCTTTGTGTAAATTTAAAAGTGATTGTCAGGTCAACACAATCACTAAGAGAAGATGCTCAACATGTCAATTATAGAAATGTTACTTCTTAGGAATGGCCCTTAGTGATAAAAGATGTGGAAAATATAAAAGACACTCTAGCTTTCTGTTTGTAAGCACTCCAGTGATATGCTACTAGCTGGATCCTCCTCTGCTATACTGCAAGTAGCTAATCATCTTTCTTTAGAAACTGGGAAACTGACTCAGGTCTAGTGTGAGTCTATTGATTCCTTTAAGAATCAATCCAATACTTTGGCTCAATTAGTTAGGCAAACTTAAGATCAATGGAAGGAGTTTGATGAATTGATCAGTGACCCATAGAACCAATCCTTTCTGATAGCTGATTTGCCCACATTCCCATTGGATTTCTGTCTTCTTCCCCATTGATTGCTCCCTTTTAGCTATGATAAATAAAGCATAACAAAATGATATATGTTAGAAGATAGTGCCCATTTCCTCCCTGTTCTGTCTCCTGTGCCATGGCATTTGTGAAATCTACTTTTCGGTGAGAACTGCCCCAAACATACTCTGTTAATATGTTGGTTAAGGATAATTTTCCAACTGATTTACGATCTATAAAAGACAGGTCTTTCAAGGATCGAGGATGGAATTTTGAAATTTAGATTATAGGATAGAATTGATTATTGATTGATTAATGATTAAAGGTTGTAGGTAATCACTAGAATTAATATTTATTAATCAGAGTTAGAATTGATTGTATAGGCCTCAGTGGTAGCATTCATAAGAATTTAACTTCCCTATTCCAAAGGGTACAACCTGACCACAAATACTCAAAGTTTGTAAGTTTTTGCTTACCACAGAAGGGAAAAGGGGGGAAATGGAAGATGAGTCAATCTGGTCATAAGATGTTTTCTCTAGTACTGTTATTAGGTAGTGCCTGCCATGGCACTTTCCAGAGGATGTCTGCATTTCTCCATTGCCATGGGCCCTGGAAATCCTCTCTCCTAGTTAAGCCAAATATAAGCCCATCCTTCGTCTTCATGTTAAACCAATCTCAGTCTTAGTTTAGTTTGCATCACTGGAATGTACCTTATGTAACTGACTGTATAATAGACTGCTCTTACTGTTAGATGCATTCATGAGTAGTATGCCTTGGATCTCATTTATTGGCAATTGCTAGCCTTGCTAATAAATTGTGCTCAGACCATTGTGTCTCAGTTTCTTTCTATCACAGATATTGAAACATTTCTCAAATATATAGACAACTGAGTCAAATTTATAAAAATAAGAGCCATTCCTCAATTGATAAGCATTCAAAGGATATGAATAGGTAATTTTCAGAAGAAGAAATAAAAGCTAGCTATAGTATTATGAAAAATGCTCTAAATCACTATTGGCTAGAGAAATGCACATAAAAACAACTCTGAAGTACCACCTCACATCTATCAGAAATGACAAATGCTGGAGGGGATGTGGGGAAATAGGTACACAAATGCAATGTTGGTACAGTTGTGAACTGATCCAACCATTCTGGAGAACAATTTGGAATGATCACTAAAGGGCTATCAAACAGTGCATACTGTTTGACCTAGCAATATAGCTACTTGGTCTGTATCCCAAAGAGATCAAAGGAAAAGGAAAAAGACCTATATGTACAAAAATATTTATAGCAACTCTTTTTGTGGTGTCAAAGAATTGGAAATAGAGAGGATGCTTATCAGTTGGGAAATAATTGAACAGGTTGTGGTATATGATTGTGATTGAGTGCTATTGTGCTGTGGGAAACAACCAAGGGAATGATTTCAGAAGAAACATGGTAAGACCTTTACGAACTGATGCAAAGTGAAGTGAGAACTGGGGGAATCATTTTGCACAGTAACAGTAATGTTGTAATGATAATCAACTGTGAAAGACTTGGCTATTCCGATCAATACAATGATCTAAGACAATTCCAAAGGACTCATGATGAAAAAATGCTATCCACCTCCAGAGAGAGAACTGATAAACTCTGAGTGCAAATTGAAGTATAACTTTATAGTTTAATTTTTTTTGCTTTTTTTTGAAATATGGCTAATATGGAAATATGTTTTGCATGATTTCACATGTGTAATTGATATATTTCTTGCCTTCTCAGTGGGTAGGTGGAAGGATGGGAAGGAAAGAGAGATTTAAAAATTTAAAAAGAAAAAATGTTCTAAATAAATAAATAATAAATTAAAATGTAAAAAAAGAAATATTATCAGAGACTTTAAAATAGGAAAATAATTTCACTTTCTTTACAATTATCAGTGCAATTTTGTAAGTGAAATCCATAATCCAATTTTGAGAACTTGTTACTAAAACATACTCAAGGTCTGTATATCCCATTAGAAACATGTGTGTTTGTGTATATGATTTGTGTATATATGTACATACACATAAAATATTCCTCAAGAACAGTCTGACCTTATTGTTTTCTCAAAATTCACTATATTTAATTAAAAAAACTGTTTATTTCTTTGTCTTATTCCCTCCTTTGAGGATATTATTCCCATATCACCCTAAAGAATAAGATACTTCAAGGAATGAAATAAACTTCTTCTTATCTGAAGGAGATAAAAATTCTTCTTCAAACCTCTCTTACTGAAATCTCCAAACCCTTTACTTTCAAGCCCTCTACCTACACTGTCAGCTAAAACAAACTACAACTTTCTTAACTTTTACCCATTTCCTCTTATTCCTACTTGCTTAAACTTTCTTTATTAAAGCCTTTCAAAACTGCCCCTTTCTTTTTTCTTTCCATATTCTGCTCCAACACTTCTCTTCCTTTTTTCTACTTGCTTAATTCCTCTGCTCTTAATTTTTTTTTGGTTAGGCAATGGGGTTAAGTGACTTACCTAGGGTCACACAGCTAGTAAGTGTTATGTGTCTGAGACCAGATTTGAACTCAGTTCCTCTTGAATCCAGGGCCAGTGCTCTATCCACTACACCACCTAGCTGCCCCTTAATTTTCCAATCATATCCCAGACTATGTATAGAACTAATCTTCACTCCATTGCATTTTTCTTTGCAATTTAGCACAAGTTTTTATTACACAAAACCAATCAATTGCAAAACTGTTGCCTTTCGCATTCTTAAAACACATTATAAACACATGGTCTATTCCAATACCTTTTGATGACTTTGCTTCTAGTTTGCCCAAATAATTAAGTTCTGTTATATCATTCACAGAAGAAAATACAATGGTAACAAAAAATATCCTTCCAAATTAAATTTTATTTACTTTTAAGTTGTTCCCTGATTTAAACAAGCTCTTCTCTTTTCATGCTCAAGAAAGCATTAATGATAGGTAGTTCTTAAATTTAAACTGTAAACTCATTTTTTTCCTTTTCTTTAATCATTGAAATCACCTTCCTTCCTTGCACTAAAACAATAAATCTGTCACTTTCCAGAGAGTGATAAAAGGTTTAACTTGTAACTTTCACAGAGTTTTATTCTTATTTTTCTTAAAACAAATTCTACAGACTGGTACTTAAAAACTCACTAAGATATTTTAGTCACAATTTGGAAATTTACAGTAGAGAACTTGTCTTTCAGTCACAAATTTAGTCTCTAATTAGTTTACAATGCCATAAATTCCTGCAGACTGGGGAAAAGATTACCTTCATTTTAATTGGTTTTTATCTTGACAATTTCCAACCTGGCCAGGTATTTTTCTGGTTTCAGTGCTTCCTGCATTGGTGTAAAACCTTAGTCCTCTTTTAATTCCTATGTGTTAGAATGCTCTGCACTGTTCACCCTTGAGCAGTTCCTAGCACTAGTGTCTGCAAGTCTGTGTCTATCTCTCTGCACTGATCTGGGCTAGAAAAATGACTTGTGATTGTTTTTCCTTGGATTTTCTGATCAGAATTGGGTCTGGTTTGTTTTATAGATCTTATGGAGGAAATGTGGTAAGGGAGCTGGACTTCATTTCCTCCTACCACTCCACCATCTTGGCTCTGCCTTCTCTGTAATATAACTTTTTAAAAATACTTGCTTCACCTCTTCTAGTTATTCTAGTTGACCTTGTGCCCATCTGTGTTTTTCTTTAAGGCTTTGCTTGTAGATGTTGTATTTATTTTCTTATGTATTTCTAACTTATATGTCCTTGGCTCCATAATAACTTTTTGTAAAGTGTGTTGTTTGTTTGTTTTCTCATTCTTCCAGCCTTATCTCCTGTATTGAGACTTTGTGTTAATGCCAGATTCTGTTCACTTCTGAAGAAAATATTGGAGCCTTGTTTTGTCTTGATCAAAATCCTGTAGTGTTCTGTTTATTCTTTGCCTGGGTATTGAATGCTCTGTACTTCAATTATGTCAGCAACAACTCAAGCCAGGGAGCTGCAGACTTTCAGTGTGTCTTAAGCAGTTTGATCTAGGGTGAAGTCTTATTGCTGTCCTCCTGTTCTGAGCTTTTCAGGTTCTCAGCCCCCAGTTTAGGAATGTGTGACACAACTGTGGACTTGCACCAGTTTGGAACACCAGTAGAAAGCTGCTGGCCCTCACCGTTGTTGGATAGTTTGAAGGCTTTGCAGATTCAGCAACAGAACTTCAAGATTGTACTTGGTCCAAGCTCCCTGCTCTGGTCACTCAGATGTAGGCCTCAGCTTGGGTTTGTTGGCTGAATTAAAACTATTGCTCTGCTCTGTGGTCAAATTGAAAGAGTTCCAGTCCTATTTCTGTTCCTATTCCCTGCCTGATATCTATACTCAGGTTCTGGCTCTGCTCCTTGCTCTGCAAGTCTTAGCCTTAGTCTGTGCTAGATCTGCAACACAGACTTAGAGTCAGAGGAATAGAACTGCAGTCTTACCCTTGCACCTGCTCTCCCAAATGGTATACAGCTTCAGGCCTAGAGCCTGCTGGATCCATGGTCCTGTTCCTTGATATGTCACACAGCAATAGGCCCAGCCCAGGTCCCATGCTGGAAAACTTTGTATGGTGCTTTTCTGGTTATATTTCCTTCCTAGTACCCATAGGCCTTTAACTCTTTTCCTTATAGGGAGCTAGAAAAATGACCCACTTTAGTTTCTGCTTGGCTTTCCTGGTCAGCACTGGGTCTATTCCCCTTCTTCTATCTCTGTTAGAATAGTTGTAGGAGAGAGCTAGGCTGTACTGTGTCATCTTACTCTGCCATCTTTGCTGTTCTCTCTTCTGTTTATTTTCATCTATTCATGAACAACTTGTTAGAAATTATGTTCTTCACTGATCATACTGTCTGATTCAGTTCATGTATTGGTTAGATTTGCTATATTGCATTTTTCTTCTTCTTTCTTTTTTATCTTTTACTACAAAGGATGGTTTACTGTGTTGGGGTGGAGACAAGGGGAGGAATATATTTGGTAATGAAGGTGATTCCAGAACAAAAGATAACAATAAAAATTAAAAATAAAGATATAGTAAGCTCTATAGGCAACTTCATAGCAGAAAAGTTAATTATAAGAAGAGTGGTTTAAAAAGAGAATAGATCCTACTAAATAGAAGAATTAGAATTATAGCTCTCCTCTGAAGGGAGAGAGGTTTATTAACCACAGGACTGGAGCTTCCCCTGCCCCTTCCCAGTGGATGTAGAACATAGTAACAGTTGATCCTAAAGGAGGTATCACTTGAAGACTATAACTGAGGTTAGAATAAGAAGAGAAGCATTTAAAAAATCTTCAAAGCAAATTTATCTTATCAAAGTATGTTATCCAAGTTACATGAAATTTATGCAAACATTTGTAAATGTGACCCTGATCTGTCTGGAGAGCATTGCTATGAAGACATCAGATTCCAGAGATGGAAAATAAATTCTGCCCCAGAGTGCAATTATTTGGTTTTGGCTTTTGAACTTGACTTTTGGAGGTTTTTGGGAAGAGGGAGCTGGAAGTTTGTCCATCCTGGGTCACACAGGAGGAAGAGCAGTGGACGGGACTGCACCAACAAGTGAATACCCATTGCTCCCCCTTCCTCTCCCTCCTAGTCTTTAGCAGGTGGTTGTTGCAAGAGATGAGAATGATGGCTGATGAGACAATGCACACACCTACCTTCTCCTCATCTCTGTTTTGGGTAAGGCATCAACTCTCCATTAAATGTCCAATACATCTGAGTTCTCTCCTCCCTCCTGGGAAAGGGGAAGAGTCAAAATGAGAAGTCAATTCTGCCTCCATAGTATAAACCATTTACTTCTTTCTATACAAATGAACTATTCTCCTCCTCCCTCCTCCATGGCTCTTTGCATTTTCACTGTTACACTTTATTCCCCTGGAACAAAAATATAATTAGATGGTTGGTAAGCCTCATCTATGTGATTAATGCAAGTTTGGATAGAGATCAGTCAAGAGCAAAATCAACATCATTTTAGAAATGAGGATTAATTGATTCTGAATGTCTTTATTTTAATCTCAGTTTTCCTTTTAACTTGGATATTTGATGTTATTGTAAAATTGTTATTTTCTAAAATACGTCCTTTCAATCTTTGTTGTTGTTGTTCTGATTCTGGTAAATACATATCTTATTCAATACTAACAACTAAGTATTATCCCAGACTAGTCAACTTTGGGTGGTTTCAAGTACACATATTGAGAGACAACATGTTGTCATGGATAAAGAGCTGGTCCTGGAATAAAAAAAAAATTGGGGTAAAGGCCTGCTTCCCACGCATAGTAATTTTGTGATCCTGTGCAGGTCACTTGAGCTCTTAGCACCCCAGGCACTCCTTAAGGCTCCAAGTTACAGAACAGCTACAATGAGAGAAAATCTTTTCATTGAGAAATTCCTACACCAATGAAATGACAGGTCTGGACAAAAAAAAATCTAGACCAAATAGATATTTTATTATATTTTTTATATTTATATTATATCACATTTTTATATTATATATTTTTATATTTTATTATAAACATGGCTGACAAAGGTATGCTCTAAGTAACCCAGAAGTGTTTCATCAATTGTTAGAGAAGTTAGATTATGTTGTTTCTAAGGACACTTCCATTTGTGATTTTCCATATTTTAGGATCTAAGTGCACATATGTTTGATTTAAGTCAAGCAAATCACCACAATCACAAACTACTGGGTTATCACAGTGACATGGGCAGAGGAGTTTGCAAGGATTTAAGTCACTGCTGCTCTTTTTCCTGGTATTTTTTAGAAATGTGCATATTATCCCTGAAGATTATCACTGTGGTAGGGTCCTATTATTGTCATTGATATTTGTTGGATTTGAGTTAAATCTTTTTTTCTTTGCCTACCCACTTTATAGTGACATTGCTTCTGGCCTGAGTAATACAGGAAGAATAAGACTATGCAAAGGTCCTGAATTACCCTTAAACTGGCTATGTTATCCATGACTAGTGGAGAGAGTATTGGCTCTGGGGTCCAGAGGATTTGAGTTCAAATATGGTTTTTAACATTTACTACCTGTGTAACCTTAGACCAAATCATTTAACCTACATGGGCCTTGGTTTTCTGGTCTGAAAAATGAAGGTGTTGTACTATCTGTTAAAGTTCCTTCTAACTCTTGATTTGCAACTCTAGCTAAGACATGCTAGCTGAGAAAGCCATAGAATGGAAGATCTATCCTTTACACTTAATAGTGTTTTATTTTTTTTCAGTTACATGTAAAAATAACTTTCAACATTCATTTTTGTAAGATTTTGAGTTCCAAATTTTTCTCCTTCCTTCCCTTTCCTCCTCCCTCCCCAAGACAGCAAGCAATTTGATATAGGTTATACATGTACAATCATGTTAAACATATTTCCACATTAGTCATGTTGTGAAAGAGGAATCAGAAGCAAAGAAAAAAAATAAAAGAAAGAAAAAATTAAAAAAGTGAAAAATAGTATGCCTCAATCTGCATTTAGACCCCATAGTTCTTTCTCTGGACATAGATAACATTTTCCATCACAAGTCTTTTGGAATTGTCTTAGATCATTGTACTGCTGAGAAGAGCTAAGTCTATCATAGTTGATCATCGTAAAATGTTGCTGTTACTGTGTACAATATTCTCCTGGTCTGTTCACTTCACTCAACACTAGTTCATGTAGGTCTTTCCAGGTTTTTCTGAAATCTACCTGCCCATCATTTAAAATTTTTTTAAAATTAATTAATTTATTTTTCATTTTCAACATTTACTTCTATAAAATTTTGAGTTTAAAATTTTTTCCACCTCCCTCCCCTTCCCTCTCCCTAAGATGGCGTGCAATCTGATATAGGCTCTACATATACATTCTTATTAAACATTTTCACATTAGTCATGTTGTAAAGAAGAATTAGAATGAATGGAACCATGAGAAAGAAGAAACAAAAAAAAGAGAGAGAGCAGATAGTATGCTTTGATCTGTATTCAGACTCCATGGTTCTTTCTCTGAATGTGGATAGCATTTTCCATAATGAGTCTTTTGGAGTTGTCTTAGATCCTTGTATTGCTGGGAAGAGCTAAGTCTATCAAAATCAGTCATAGCACAATGGGTCTGTTACTGTGTATAATGTTTTCCTGGTTCTGCTCACTTCACTCAGCATCAGTTCATATAAATCTTTCCAGGTTTTTCTGAAGTCTGCCTGCTCATCATTTCTTATAGCACAATAGTCTTCCATTACTTTCATATACCACAACTCGTTCAGTCATTCCCCAATTGATGAGCATCCCCTCAATTTCTAATTCTTTACCACCAGAAAAAGAGTTACTATAAATATTTTTGTACATGTGGGTCCTTTTCCCATTTTTATGATCTCTTTCGGATACAGACTTAGTAGTGGTATTGCTGGATCAAAGAGTATGCAGAGTTTTATAGCCCTTTGGGCATAGTTCCAAATTGCTCTCCAGAATGTTTGGATCAGTTAACAACTCCACCAACAATGCATTAGTGTTGCAATTTTCCCACATTTTCTCCAACATTTATCATTTTCCTTTTCTATCACATTAGTCAATATGGTAGATGTGAGGTGATACCTCAGAGTTGTTTTAATTTGCATTTCTCTAATCAATAGTGATTCAGAGCATTTTTCATATGAATATATATAGTTTTAAATTCCTCATCTGAAAACTGCCTGTTCATATCCTTTGACCATTTATCAATTGGGGAATGACTTGTATTCTTATAAAATTTAACCCAGCTCTCTATATATTTTAGAAATGAGGCTTTTATTGGAAACATTGACTGTAAAAATTGTTTTCCAGCTTTCTGCTTTCCTTCTAATCTTGGTTGCATTGGTTTTGTTTGTGCAAAATATTTTTAATTTAATGTAATCAAGAATTATCCATTTTGCATTTCATAATATTCTCTATTTCTTGTTTGGTCATAAATTCTCCCCTTTTCCATAGATCTGATTTGCTCCTAATTTGCTTATGGTATTACCCTTTATGTCTAAATAATGTGCCCATTGAGCTTATCTTGGTATACAGTGCAAGATGTTGGTCTATGCCTAGTTTCTGTCATACTCTTTTCCAGTTTTCCCAGCAGTTTTTGTCAAATAGTGGGTTCTTCTCCCAGAAGCTGGAGTCTTTGGGTTTATCAAACAACAGATTACTATAGTCATTGACCACTGTATCTTGTGTACCTAATCTATTCCACTGATCCACCACTCTATTTTTTAGCCAGTATCAGATAGTTTTAATGATTGCCACTTTATAATATATTTTTAGATCTGGTATGGCTAGGCCACCTTCCTTTGCATTTTTCCATTAATTCCCTTGATATTCTTGACCTTTTGTGAAGATGTACACTTTGTAACTGCCAAGAGGGTCAACTTTCATAAGCCAGGATGGCAAAGGAAGTGATAGGTAGTTGTCTTAAGTGTTTGAAATGATGCCATATAGAAGAGGCATTAGATTTATTCTGAGTAATTCCAGAGGACAGCATTAGTGCTAATAAGTGGATGTGAGGTTATGAGGGGGCAGATTTAGACTTAATATTATAAGAGGTGGAACTTCTAACAATTGAGCTGTCCCAAAGTAGAGCAGGTTGCCTTGTGAAATAATGAGTTTCTCTGCAGAAGTTGGAGGTTCAAGATGTTGTGGTAGGATTCTGCCAGGAGGTAAGAGTTAAATGAGACAACTTCTGTAGTCCCTTCTGGCTCTGAGTCTGTGATTCAGTCATTCCCTGTGGGCTATTGAGGTTTTTGTTTTTGTTTTTGTTGTTCTCACAGCAGGCAAATTCCTCATTGACCAAGGTACACAAGAGAAGCTCCCTCCATTTAAGTACTACTCTCCCCACCCCAATGTGATATTACCCTGTTCTTGAATAAATGGCTTACTCCACTATATCAGCTATATAAGTCCTGTGTCATCTTTCTCTATTCATTATCCTATCTATTATATTATGAAACTGTGGGGGATAGAGTAGGACACCTTTAGTGGGCAAGTGGGACTCCCAAAGCTGTATCTTCTGCCATTCAAAGAAATCAATTTTATTTCTCATCACCTATTAAAGAAAAGTGGAATCTATCCTTCATCCTTCTCGCACTCTGGTATCCATAGATCAATACAGGTACAATTTCTAGTCCAAATCCCCATGGCTCCTGCCATTGATTGGCTCACAAGAGATATAGAGTTTTTAAAAAAAAATCATAGAAATATAGTGAGGAAGGTCTAATTTCAGCAGCAAGGAATGGATATTCTGACCTAGGAAAATACATTGGAGGCAATATAGTGCTTACATATATATGTGTGTAAACAATTTCTTTCAGATGTAAAATCAAAATGTTATTTTGTCAAAGTAATGAGGTAGTCTGGATAAGACTGAATGTCATCAAATATGACAAATACACTTGGATTTTGAAGGTTTTCAGTGACACCGTCATACAGAATATCAGAGTTTTGAGTGTCCTTTGGTGGAGGGACAATGAATGATGCATTTCCATGAGTGTAATCACCAGTAAGTACTTGTACATACTACTTCTTCTCATTTATGTCTGTTTTGGAGCATGTATTATTAACAGAATAATTGGCATGGACAGCAAAGTAGGTTCCTTTTCCCCGTTTTATAGCTGTTAAAAAAGACAAAAACCTTTTATGAACTTAAAGTTATACAATGTATGAGATCACACCAATTATAATGGCTTCTGGACACATGGATATAGCATTCATCAAATTCCTCATCACTTTGTACTTTCCAATTCTCCTTTCCATTCATGATATTTTGCCTGGTTACTAGACTCCTTAAGGGCAAGATCTGTGACTTATTTTATTTTTTTTATTTTTTGGCCTTAGCATAGTGCCATTTACAAAGTCTGTACCTAATAAGTGTTTTTTTAAAAAATATATATATACCTATAAATTTTTAGTCTGCAAAAATCTCACATTGAAAATGAAAAAAACTGTTATAAGCATATCTAGTCAAGCAAAACAAATTTCTGCATTGATCACATCAAAAAATGTCTCATTCTTCAATCCAATTCCTTCACTTCTCTCTCAGGAGATGGGTAGCATATTTCATTATTAGTTTTCTGAAATCATGGTTGGTCATTATGCTAACCAGAGTTCCTAATTTTTTTAGTTGTTTGTCTTTACCATATTTGTTTATCATTGTATATGATTGTGTGCTTGGTTCTGTTCACTTCACTTTGTATCAGTTCATACAAGTCTTCCTAGGTTTCTATGAAACTGTCTGCACAATGTTTTACAGCACAATGGTATCCCATCAAATTTATATACAATAACTTGTTTAGCCATTCCCTAATTTATGGGCATCACCTCAAATTCCCAATCTTTGCTACCTCAAAAAAGAACTATAATATATTTGTTTATCCTTAGAATTTGTTTTGCTTGGTACTAATCCTCTTCTTATCTATCCTCCTTCTAATTCTTTCTTCTCCCCTTTCTCTCCTATTTTCCCATGAAATAAAATGTATTTCTGAATTCTGTGTGTGTGTGTGTGTGTGTGTGTGTGTTTTCTTTTCTTCCATGTCTAGATGAGAGTAAGGTTCAAGCATCAGCCATTCCACTACCTCCTCCTCCTTGTTTGTATAGATATCCACTTGTACATTATGATTATGTGAAATAATTTTTCTTAGTGTTCCTTTTCCTTCCCCTTGTGTATTCTTCTTTCCCTCTCTTTCAATTCTTCTCTTAAGATTATATGTATGTATATATATATATATATATATATATATATATATATATACATAAAACATAAAAATATTGGTGTGGAATTAGACACTATGACCTGATGATGATAAGGTTCAGAGGGTACATGTGTCATCTCCCCATATTTGAAGTAGCAGTTTACCCTTGTATAGTCCCTTATGATTGTTTAAACTTTTTTTTTCTCTTAACTCCTGTATTTGTTTGTACTTCAAAGTTTCCATCTAACTCTGGTCTTTTCATCAGGAATACCTGGTAGTCTTCTTTTTCAGTAAAGATCTATTTTCTTTTTCTTTTGTAAGATTATACTCAGTTTTGCCGGGTTAAGTTATTTTTTATTGTAATCCTAAATCCTTTGTCTTTTGGAATAGCGTATTCCAAGTTTTCTGCCTCTTCATAGTTGTGGCTGCTAAACTGTGTGTGATCCTATCTGTGGCTCCTTGATACTTGAATTCTTTCTTTCTGGCCACTTGTATTTTTATTTTGGTTTGGATTTTGGTTATAAGGTTCTTGAACATTTTAATTTTGGGGTTTCTTAAGAGGTCTGGATTTTGTTTATAAGGTTCTTGGAAGTTTTCATTTTGGGGTTTCTTACAGGAAGTGACTGATGTGTTAGTTCTTCTATTTCTACTTTGGAGGGAGAGTTGCTGCATGATTTTTTGTTCACAGATGATTGTGCACTGAATGAAGCCTCTGAAGCTGAGACTAAACAAAGTATGGATTGATTCTCGGCAGCTTGTGCTATTTTGACCTAACAATTAACACCAAGAAAACACAAGTGCTCCACCAGCCAGAATCACACCATCCATATGCCGAATCATTGGTTATAACAAATGGAAGTTTTGAATACCGTGAATAAGTTCATTTACATTGCCAGTGTACTTTCCAGGGATGTACACATTGATAATGAGGTTGATGCATGCATTGTCAGAGCTAACTCAGTGTCTGGGAGGCTTAGAAGGAAAGTGTGGGAGAGAAGGGGTATTAGATTGTCTTTAAACTGAAAGTCTACAGAGCCATTGTGCTGACTTCATTATTTTATGCCTGTGAAACCTGGACAGTATACAAGTGCTTTGCCAGGAAACTGAATCTCTTTCATTTGAATTGTCTTAGAAAGATTCTGATGATCACCTGGCAAGATAAGGTACCAGACACTGAAATCCTTTTTTGAGCTAAACTGCCAAGCATTCAAACTCTACTGCAGAACGTGCAACTCTGATAGGGTGGCCGTATTGTTTGAATGCCAAACATATGTTTGCCTAAAAGACTATTTTACAGAGAACTTAAGCAAGGAAGGCACTCACATGGTGGTCAGAAAAAGAGATACAAGGGCACTCTCAAGGTCTCTCTAAAGAACTTTGGAATTGATTGTGAGACATGGGAGATGCTGGCAAAGGATCACTCAGCATGATATGCCTGCATCAAAGAAGGCTCTGTGCACTATGAAGGAAGCAGAATTGTAGTAGCTCAAAAGAAAAGTGAGATGCAAAATTTAGAGATGTCTCCACCCTACTGCATGCCAGGTACTGTGCTTTATCACATTTGATCCTCCTCAACAACCCTGGGAGGTAAAATGGGGGTAATCCCAATTTTGAAGTTGAGGAAACTGAGGGAGACAGAAGTTAAGTGTGAGTTGCCCAGGTTACATAGTAAGTGTCTGAGGCCATATATGAACTCAGTTCTTCCTGAATCCAGGCCCAGTACTCTATCCACTGTGCAATCCAACTGCTTCAAATGACCTTGTAATCATCTAAACAAAGACAAAACACACCTGCTCAGGTGTGGTTATTATAATGGGAGAAGCACCCTATTTGAAATAAACAACAACAACAAACAGCACTATAGCTTATATAACTTTAAGGTTTTAAGGTTTGCAAAGCACTTTGCAACACTTAGGCCTATTGTTAACCTCCTTTTATATAGATGACTGAGAGGTTAAGAGACTAAGCGACTTGCACTGCTGAAACATAGCAAATTCAAGCTCAGTTCTTCTGACTCCAAATACAGGTATTCACTATGTCACCTATTTGGAAGATACTTTCTGCCTCTACTTACCATTTTCCCCAGCGTAACTGAAAATAAAACCTTGACTGTTGACATGGGACACTGAGTCAGCATTTGTCCAATGGAAGAGATGTCTTTTATTCTTTGTGAGTCCATTCTGGTTATCCGTGTTCTTTTTCCTTGTGTTATATAAATTCCAAAGGTTTCTGTTCTTTATCCTTTCAATCTATAAATTACAAAAGGGAAATCATTTTGGAAATGACTGCTACATTAGGCGTCTGATATTTAATGAGCCAGTTTTTAAAATGACCAAAATAAAAAGAGCTTGAAATGTTGATGAACATCAAATTCGATGCCAGTTATTGTATTTTCCAGAAAGTATCTTCCTATAACTGGGCATGTGCTCAGTGTCATTGATTATTAATATCACCACAGGTCTCATGAAATGTTCTTGTGGATGAAGAGATTTTAGTATGCCTCCTCTCTTCCAAGGAATTTCCATAGGCTTTATATTAAAAAATGCCTCAACTGGATGTTTTCTTTGCATTTGTCAACAGTAGGAAATATTCATCAGAGTCAAGAGAAAGACCACATTGATACTGAAATCCAGATTCAAGTTGAACTCTTACCTTATTTTCAGAGTTGTCAATGTCTTTTAGAGAATGTATTTTTTTTTAACGTCACAGAATAGAAATCTCTTTTTGGAGAGATCCTGGGGAGTTTATTATGGACAATCCCAAAGACAAAGGATGTGACACTGTGTTCCATTAAATTAAAATATAGTTTGTGTGTGGCAACTAGTTGAATGGGAAAAGAGAACTTTAAAAAACAATAGTCATCAAAACTATTTGGTACTGGTTAAAATAGAACAGTTAAACAATGAAATAGACTAGTTAAGTAAGATCCAGACACAATCAAACACAACAGTATAGTGTTTGAAAAACAAGAACATAAACCATAGTAAAAAGCACCACAGAGCAGCTTTTCCAATAATATTAGAGGTAAAGGAAGTATGTTAATTTTTACCACTATTACTTGATAGAATGCTGAAAATGCTAGCTATACCATGAAAGGAAAAAGAAATTAAGGGAATGAGCACAGGCAAAGAAGAAACAAAATTATTGCTATTTGTTGATGATATGTTGGCATGCTTAGAGATCCTGGAGATGCAATTTAAATTTAATTGAAGTAATAACTGCTAAAGTATCAGGATATAAAGTAAATTGACAAAAATCATCATCCTTTTATTTACTACCAACAAAAGGGGAGACCAAAAAGAAAGTCCATTCCAAATAACTAAAAAATATATAACCAAAGGCATTGACATAAATTTTCACAAGTTGGTTGATTAATTTGGAAGGAGGGGATGTTGGATGAAATGAAGTGGATTATATTGGTATTTCCTAAAAAGAGCTGTGGAGAAGTTCTCTGATTTCTCCATGATCACATAGCAAATGAGTAACAAATCTAGAATTAAAAAGAGATCAAATTCTCTATACCATACTGCTCTCTGGGGGTGCCAAGGACTGATCCTTTGGACATACAGTCACAAAAAAGAGATTGGGAGAAGAAAAGGCACCAGTTTAGAAGAAAGAAAGAGAGGTTAAAGACATAGAAGTGGGAGGGAAAAAGTGCCAGAAGCTAAGAAAGGGAGAGTTTCATGAAAGTAGTAGGAGTGAAAAAGTGGCAAGTGCTACAGAAAGGTCATAAATGAGGAGGTTGTGAACATTAGATTTGTCCAGGAGAAAGTCTCTGCTACCCTTTAACGAAGATATTTCAGTAGTGAGGGTAAAAATCAGATTTCAAAATTTTAAAGATTTACTTGTGTTCTGGCTGAAGATAGATTTTTAAAATTGTTAACCTCAAACAAAATTCATATCCTGTCTCGTGAGTTACAGAAACATGGGATGTGAGAGTTGGAAGGAACCTTGGAGATCATCTGGTTTAACCCTTTAATTTTACTGATGAGGAAACTGAGCACCAGAGTGGTAGTGTGATTTACCTATGATCATACAGCAGCTCAGGTGAGTCTAGAACCAGAGAATCTATTCGAAATCAGGTTCCCTTGTGTCCTGTTTAGTACTTTGCTCACTACATTATGAGTTATGCCTCAGCCTTACATGTGGTCAATATGTTAAGAATCTTTGATTTTGCTGGTGTAGAAAGTCTATCTACCAATTCAGATTTGAACCTCTTTATAATTCAGTCTTAAAGAGGAGCTTGAGGCTTTAAGAGGTTAAATGATCTGGACATGGTAACATAGCCATTAAGTGTCGTTAAGAGGTAGGATTTCAACCCAAGTCCTCCTGATTCCAAGTCTGACACTCTGGGCATTCTGTTTTGCCACATTGTTTTAGGTAGTCTCTAGTTAATATTCTGATTCTGCATAGCTTTTGGAAATTCATCTCCCTTAGTTAGTCCTACTTAATGCAGCTGTCAGGTGAATCTGGTTTGATGATTCTAATTCCAGGGAAAATGAGTATAAATTTTAAAAGAATGAAGGTGGGGGCAGCTAGGTGGCACAGTGGATAGAGCACTGGCCCTGGAGTCAGGAGGCCCTGAATTCAAATCCAGCCTCAGACACTTGACACTTATTAGCTGTGTGACCCTGGGCAAGTCACTTAACCCCCTTGCTGAGCGCCCCTCTCCCCAATAAAAAAGAATGAAGGAAAAGCATTATAGGAAGACTCAACTATGATATTACTTTGTTGTTGTTTTTGTTGTTCAGTCGTGTCTAACTCTTCATGACTCCATTTGGGATTTTATTGACAGAGATACTGTAATCGTTTGCCATTTCTTTCTCCAACTTGTTTAAAGATTAGGAAACTGAGGCAAACAGAGTTAAATGACTTCCCCAGGATCACACAGCTAGGAAATGTCTGAGGCTGGATTTGAACACAGGAAGATGAGTCTTATTGACTCCAGGCCCAGCACTCTATTCACCGAACCACCTAGCTGCCCACAATACAACTTATACTACCACTAAAAAACTGATTCTCCTCTAAGCAGACTTTCCTTCTCTATTCTGTAGTTATAACAGGTGTGATGAAAATGCTTCTCTATGGTCATGTACTCTGGCTTTCCTAGATGTAACTTCCCCAAGAGGAAGTTCTGCTTTTCCATGTCATCCCAGTATTGAGGGAGCTTACCTGGAAGATAAACATTTGATGGCTAATTCTCTCCCATATGGAAGTATCTGGTTACATCATCTGAATTTCCAGGGCTCTTTAAACCATAATATCATCTATGTTCTTCTTTTTTATATCCCCAGTGCTAGCTAGGTCTTTGAGCAATTGCTTCAATTCAATTCAACAAACCTTCATTAAATCCTTACTATATTTAAGGAACTGTACTAAAATGAGGCTTCCTATTTTATTTCTAAACATTAACAGGTGTAAACAATCTGCACATTTTTATGGAATGGTTAATAGCTACTTTTTCATTCATTCATCCTTGCAAGATTCTGTACATCTAAATAGAAAAGCAGGTACAGTAAAGCAATAGGCAAATCTGGTAGGATGTTCCTTCCATTTCTGTCACAGAGTCCTGAACTTGGCTTAGCCAGTCAGAATCCCAATTTTGTCAATTCACCCAGAAGGGATCATTCTCTGCAGAACAGACTCAGAGTAAGGAAAGCTCTTAAGAGACTGATTTAAAATCACAAAACAAATTTATGAATTTATACGGGTAGCCATAATAATACGTTAAGAACTCTGGCATCTAGGATAAGGAGTAGATTTGTGGTTTCCTTTCCTTTTCACATACAGTCAATTTTTCTGCAACACCTAGTCTTAGAGAAGTGCGTAGGCACTGAAAGGTGGAGTAATTTACCAAGCATCCCGCAACTAGTGTATGCAAGAAGTGAGACTTGAACCCATGGATTCCTGGTTTGGACACTGGCTATTGATTCACTGCACCAAACTTGCATCTCTCTAAGATAAACTAAAATATCAAAGCTTAAGGTTGGAAGTCCTGGTCCTATGTGAGCTTCCTCCATCAGCTCGGCATTGTGGTCTCACCTCCCATTCACACTAGCTCTTCCTTGACTAATGTCAGCTAATGTCATCTGTTGGCTTTCTGCTGCCACAAGTATGCATAGCTTTTTGTGATTCAATAAACATGAGGTGCTGGGTAGGAGAAAAACTGCAGAGACATCTCTCACATTTCACTCTTTCCCTTAATCCCAGAATGATTCTGTATTTAGCTTGGCAAGTTTGTAGCTTTTCCCAGAAGAAATTAGTCTTTGTAGAGCTGATTCAAGGTAAAGCAGGATACAAAAAAGACTGATTCACAAATCAGAAAACTGATTTATTCATTCATAATGCATGACAAATCAATTTACAAAAGAGTGAATGACTGATAAAGCTTACAGCTTTATAGAATTTATTTATTCTTTATTTATTATTTATACTTTATTAAAATTTTCCCCTATACTTTATTAAGATTTTTCCTTAAGCCTTAAACCAAATTTTTCCTTAAGCCTTAAACCAAAGGAATGAATTGCTAATAGGGGATAAACGGAGCAGATTCTTTTTGGGGAGATGAGGAGCACTCAACTATGCTAAATTAGCACTGTTCATTTATATAAAGGTTTGCAATGCTCTACATTTTTACAGCTGATGATCTATAGCTGAGAAAGGTAAGTGACTTTGCCCACGGTTACACAAGAGCTGGAACAGAAGTGAGTCAATTATCATTTAGAAAGTTAGGTGCCAGGCACTGTGCTAAGAATGACATACAAATGAGATACAAACAATGGCAAAAAGCAATGTCTTCTACCCCTTTTTTAATCCCTCCAGAGCCTAAAATAGCATGAGGTACAGGTCAGGTGCTCAAGCAGGGGAAAAGAAAAAGAAGAGAAAAATTGAACTAACCTTCAGATTCAGTGAATTGCTTAACTGGAAAATTGTTTCATTTCACCTGGAGCAATCTTGTTGTGAAAGTCCACCATGTAGTTTTCATTCTTAACCTTCACATCAATGCTACTTTTCTTTCCTGTCCTTGCATCCTCTAAATGCATATTAGTTATTTTGTCAAAAGGCTTGAAAACACCATGGTCATTATACTGTCATTCAATGATGCCATAGAGCAGTTTAGCTTTATACTCCTCAACTTTTTTTTTGCAAACGAACTCTTTTGATCATATCCTCAATCATCTGGGAGGCCTTTAATACATCTCTGACAATCCCTAAAACCTGGAGATAGAAGCTTCCATGTTCCAGAGTAATGGTGATATTCAGGCTTCTCTGCAGCCCATTCAGTTTTGTATTCTTTTTCACTAAAATTTAGGATGGACTCATCTGAAAAGGCATAACTTTTGTTCCTTTAAAATTAAATCTTGTATCCAAGAGACAGTGCTTTCAATTTTCTCCTTATTTTACCACACACCTGAAAAATGGTTGACTCTTTTTTCTTTTCCAAAACCAAATTATCTTGCTTCCTGGAAGGGTTACTTGCAAGACCTAAAAATGTTTAAAAATAATTTAATACTATGAAAATGTATGAATAAACACTTTCTAATAATACTGCTCATAGGCAAATGCATTTGTACTAAATGAACAACTTCCTTTTTTAATTCAGAGAACATGGGGGTCACTGGCACACTGTCTCCTCTTTTTTTCATACTGTCATAAAACACTTCCAATAGCTGTGACAGGAAGATGACCACTTTCACTTTTTTTCATGAATTGGGCAGACCCTTTGCATGCAAAGTCTTCAATAGCATTGATTATGTCTTTATTGACTTTAGCTGGGTTTTGTCTAGCGTTTTCTGAAAGAACGAAATAATAAACAAATTACAAGAACAAAGCAATGAAAAATAAATCCTTCCAAAGCACAAATTATGAAATAATATGTGTAAAAGTTGTTATGTTTTGATTCTTAATGGATAAATACTTCTTCCTCCTATCTTATTTTTGCCATTACTTTGCAATCAGTCTTTCCAGGGCCATAGACTAACCCCCCCTCTGTCCTCCTTCTCTCTCTCTCTCTCTCTCTGTATAAACACTTTGTAAAGTTACCACTTGACCTGAATCTTGAAGGGAAATAGGGATTCTAAAAGGCAGAGGTAAGATAGAGAACAGTCTGGGCAGAAGGGACCTGGGCAATGGCATAGAGATGAGTGATGAAATGCTGGATAATGGAGAGCAGTGAGTTGAGCAGCTGAACTAGAATATTCAATATATGAGGGGGAATAATATAAAATTATTCTACAAAGAGAGGTGGGTAGTAGCCTGATTATGAAAGGTTATAAGCATGCAAGTGAGGAGTTTGTATTTTACTATTGAAAGAAAAACAAACCTACTTAAGGTTTTATAGTTGTATAGAGGACAGATTAGAAAGGGGAGAGACAGGAGATAGGGAGACCATTTTTTACGCTATTTCAATAGCCCAGGAGGAAGGTAATGAGAACTTGATCTAGGGTGGTGGCTTTGTGAGTAGAGAGAAGGGAACGTTGCAAGAAAGATGTGAAGATGGGATCAACACAACAAATGTAAAGATAGATCAATTGCTAGATTGATAGATAGGGAGATAGATAGTTATGCCATCTTAAAATGTATTAACACAGGCATAGTGCTCAGAATGAGGCAAGCAATGATCCTGCTGGTGACATGTCCTGGTCTTATCACATTTAGAATACCATGTTCAGTTCTTGGTGCCACATTTTATTTATTTATTTATTTTTGTTATATTGTTATTAATTTATTTTGATTTATCAAGTCACTTCTATTAAGCTCTTCAGTTTTAAAGTTTTCTCCACCTCCCTCCCCTAGGCAGCATGCAATATGATATAGGCTATACATATACATTCCTATTAAACATATTTTCACATTAATGATGTTGTAAGGAAGAATTAGAACCAATAGGAGGAACCACAAGAAAGAGGAAACAAACAAAAAAAAAACCAGAAGAAAAAAATAGCAAATGGTATGTTTCGATCTGCATTCAAACACTACAGTTCTTTGGATGTGGATAGCATTTTCCGTCATGAGGCCTTTGGAGATGACTTAGATCCTTGCATTGTTGAGAAGGTCTAAGTCTATCAGCGTTAGTCATCACAGAATGTGACTATTACTGTGTACAATGTTCTTCTGGTTTTACTCACTTCACTCAGCATCAGTCCATACAAGTCTTTCCAGGTTTTTCTGAAGTCTGCCTGCTCATCATTTCTTATAGCAAAATAATATTCCATTACATTCATATACCACAACTTGTTCAGCCATTACCAAATTGATGGACATTCCCTCAATTTCCAATTCTTTGCCACTGCAAAAAGAGCTGCTATAAATGTTTTTGTACACGTTGGTCCTTTTCCCATTTGTATCATCTCTTTGGGATAGAGCCCTAGAAATGCTATTGCTGGGTCAAAGGGTATGCACATTTTTATAGCCCTTTGGGCATGGTTCCAAATTGCTTTCCAAAATGGTTAAATCATTTCACAACTCCACCAACAATGCATTAGTGTTCCAATTTTCCCACATCTTCTCCAACATTTCTCACTTTCCTGTTTAGTCATGTTAGCCAATCTGATAGGTGTGATGTGGTACCTCAGAGTTGTTTTGATTTGCATTTCTCTAATCAATAGTGATTTAGGGCATTTTTTCATGTGGCTATAGATAACTTCTTCATCTGAGAACTGCCTGTTCATATCCTTTGACTATTCATCAATTGGGGAATGACTTGTATTCTTATAAATTTGAGTTAATTCTCTCTATATTTCAGAAATGAGGCCCTTATCAGAGAGACTAGTTGTAAAAATTCTTTTCCAATTTTCTACTTTCCTTCCAATCATGGTTGCATTGGCTTTGCTTGTGCAAAAACTTTTCAATTTAATGTAATCAAAATTATCCATTTTGCATTTAGTAATGTTCTGTATCTCCTATTTTGTCATGAATTATTCTGTTCTCCATAAATCTGACAGGTAAACTATTCCTTGCTGTCCCAGTTTGCTTATAGTATCAGCCTTTATATCTAAATCATGAACCCATTTTGACTTTATTTTGGTATATGGTGTGAGATTTTAGTCTATGCTTAGTTTCTGCCATACTCTTTTCCAGTTTTCCCAGCAGTTTTTGTCAAATAGTAAGTTCTTATCCCAGAAGCTGGGGTCTTTGAGTTTATCAAATAGTAGATTACTATAGTCATTGACTACTTGCATACCTAACCTATTCCACTGATCCACCACTCTATTTCTTAACCAGTACCAAGTGGTTTTGATGATTGCTGCTTTATGATACAATTTAAGATCTGGAATGGCTAGGCCACCTTTCCTAGCATTTCTTTTCATTAGTTCCCTTGATATTCTGGACCTTTTGTTCTTCCAAATGAATCTTGTTATTATTTTTTCTAGCTCTATAAAATAATTTTTTGATAGTTTGATTGGTGTGGCACTGAATAAGTAAATTAGCTTAGGTAGAATTGTTATTTTTATTATATTAGCTCAGCCTACCCATGAGCAACTGATTTTTTTCCAAGTATTTAGATATGACTTTATTTGTGTGAAAAGTGTTTTGTAATTGTGTTCATATAGTTCCTGGATTTGTTTTGGTAGGTACACTCCTAAATATTTTATAATGTCTACAGTAACTTTAAATGGAATTTCTCTTTCTATCTCTTGCTGTTGGGCTTTGTTGGTAATATATAGAAATGCAGATGATTTATGTAGGTTTATTTTGTAGCCTGCAACTTTGCTAAAGTTGTTTATTATTTCAAGTATATCATCATATCATCTGCAAAGAGTGATAGCTTTGTTTTTTCTTTGCCTATTTTAATATTTTCAATTTCTTTTTCTTCTCTTGTTGCTAAAGCTAACATTTCCAGTATGATATTGAACAACAGTGATGATAATGGACATCCTTGTTTCACCCCCAATCTTATTGGAAATGCTTCTAGCTTGTCCCCATTACATATGATGCTTGCTGAAGGTTTTAGGTAGATGCTACTTATTATTTTGAGGAAAACTCCATTGATTCCTATGCAGTCTAGTGTTTTTAATAGGAATGGGTATTGTGTTTTGTCAAAAGCTTTTTCTGCATCTATTGAGATGACCATGTGGTTTCTATTAGTTTTGTTGTTGATATGATCAATTATGCTGATAGTTTTCCTAATATTGAACCAGCCCTGCATTCCTGGTATAAATCCTACCTGGTCATAATGTGTTATTCTTGTGATAAGCTGCTGTATCAGTACCATATTTGTATCATAAAAAGAATTTGGTAAGACTCCTTCTTTGTCTATTTTCCCAAATAGTCTATATAGTATCGGAATTAATTGTTCTTTAAATGTTTGATAGAATTCTCATGTAAATCCATCTTGCCCTGGAGATTTTTTCCTAGGGAGTTCATCAATGACTTCTTCAATTACTTTTTCTGAGATGGAGTTATTTAAGTAATTTACTTCCTCTTCTGTTAATCTGGGCAATTTATGTTTTTGTAAATATTCATCCATTTCAGTAAGATTGTCAAATTTATTGGCATACCGTTGGGCAAAATAGTTCCTAATTATTGTTTTAATTTCCTCTTCCTTGGTGGTGGATTCATCCTTTTAATTTTTGATACTGGTAATTTGGTTTTCTTCTTTCTTTTTTTAAAATTAAATTAACCAATGGTTTATCTATTTTATTGGTTTTTTCATAAAACCAGTCTTAGTTTTATTTATTAGTTCAATAGTTTTCTTAATTTCAATTTTATTAATTTCTCCTTTGGTTTTCAGTATTTGTAATTTCTTATTTAATTGGGGATTTTAAATTTGTTCTTTTTCTAGTTTTTTTAGTTGTATGCCCAATTCATTGATCTCCTCTTTCTCTATATTATTCTTGTAAGCTTTTAGACATAGGAAACTTTGCTTAAGAACTGTTTTCATTGCATCCCATAAATTTTGGTATGTTGTGTCATTATTGTCATTCTCTTGAATGAAGTTATTGTTCCTATGATTTGTTGTTTGACCCATTCATTTTTTAGGGTTAGATTATTTAGTTTCCAATTATTTTTTAGTCTATCTTTCCATGGTCCTTGATTACATTTACATTATTTATTATGTTACAATATTTATTACAATACAATATTCATTACATTTACATTATTTATTACTTTATAATACTTTTTATTGCATTATGATCTGAAAAGGATGCATTTAATATTTCTGCCTTTCCACATTGGATTGTGAAGTTTTTATGCTCTTGTACATGGTCAATTTTTGTGTATGTGCCATATACCCCTAAGAAAAAAGTATATTCCTTTCTATCCCCATTCAATTTTCTCCAGAGGTCTACCATATCTAACTTTTCTAATATCTATTCACCTCCTTAACTTCTTTCTTGTTTATTTTGTGGTTAGATTTATCTAGTTCAGAGAGGGGCAGGTTGAGGTTCCCCCACTAGTATAGTTTTGCTGTCTATTTCTTTCTGTAACTCCCTTAACTTCTCCTCTAAGAATTTGGATACTATACCATTTGGTGCATATGTGTTTAGTAATGATATTACTTCATTGTCTATGGTGCCTTTGAACAGTATGTAGTTTTCTTCCTTGTCTCTTTTGACAAGATCTATTTTTGCTTTTGCTTTGTCTGAGATCAGCATTGCTACCTCTGCTTAATTTTTTTTCCCTTCAACTGAAGCATAATATATTCTACTCCAGCCTTTTACCTTTACCCTGTGTGTGTCCTTCTCTGTCAAATGTGTTTCCTGTAAACAACATATTGTAGGATTATGGTTTTTAATCCATTCTGCTATCAGTTTCCATTTTATGGGGGAGTTCATCCCATTCACATTCACAGTTATGATTACTTTGTCTTTCTCTCCATCCTATTTCCCCCTTGTTTATGCTTTTCTTTCTCCTTTCTCCCTTTCCCTTCTCACTAGTGTTTTGCTTTTGACCACTGCCTACCTTAGTCCCACCTCCCTTCTATTAACCCCCTCCCTTTTCTTCCTCTTTTCTCTTATTACTTCTTCCCTCCCTTCTATCCCCTCTCCTTTTTCTTTCCCTTTCCTCCTCCTACTGCCTATATGGCAAGTTAGATTTCTATACTTAACTGTTTATGTTATTCCCTCCTTGATCCAAATCTGATGAGAGTAAGGTTCAAACAATGCTCATTTCCCTCCCTTCTTTCCTTCTATTGTAATAGGTTTTTGTGCCTTTTCCTATAACGTAATTTACCCTTGTCTGCCTCCTCTTTTCCTTTTCTCCTAGTACATTCACTTAGTTAGATCAGATTAATCCACTCACTTAGTTCCGTTTAGCCCACTTGATTAGATTTTTTTTATCATTACATCAAAGTCAAATTATACCCATCCTATCTACGTATACCCCTTTAAAATGGTATAATAACAATATAGTTCTCAAGAGTTACAAGTGTCATCTTCTCTTGTAAGGATGCAAACAGTTTGCCCTTTTTAATAACATGTTGTTTTTTTCTGTCCCATTTACCTTTTTATGTCTCTCTTGAGTCTGGTATTTGAAGATAAAATTTTCTGTTGAGCTCTGCTCTTTCTATCAGGAAGATTTGGAAGTCCCCTATTTCATTGAATATCCATCTCCTCCCCTGAAAGATTATGCTTATTTTTGCTGGGGAGTTGATCCTTGGTTGTAATCCAAGCTCCTTTGCCTTACGGAATATTGTATTCCACGGTCTCTTTCAGGAGGTGATCTGTGGATTCTTTTTATGACTATTTTACCTTCTGGTTCTATCACCTCAGGGCAGTTTTCCTTGATGATTTCCTGAAAGATCTGTCTAGGCTCTTTTTTTTTATCATGATTTTCAGGTGGACCAATAATTTTTAAATTGTCTCTCCTGGATCTATTTTCCAGGTCAGTTGTTTTACCAATGAGGTATTTTATGTTTTCATTTATTTTTTCCTTCTTTTATTTCTGTTCGACTGATTCTCACTCTCTCATAGAGTCATTAGCTTCCACTTGCCCTATTCTAATTTTTTTTAAGGCAATTGGGGTTAAGTGATTTACCCAGGGTCACACAGCTAGTAAGTGTCAAGTTTGGTCTGAGGCCGGATTTGAACTCAGCTCCTCCTGACTTCAGGGCTGGTGCTCTATCCGCTGTGCCCCCCCATTCTAATTTTTAAGGAATTCTTTTCTTCTACTAGATTTTGCACCTCCTTTTCCATTTGGTCCATTTTATTTTTAAGGAATTCTTCTCTTCAGCAAGTTTTTGTGTCTCCTTTTCTGTTTGGCCAATTCTATTTTTTAAGGAGTTATTTTCTTCAATCCAGGACAGAGAATGGAGCAAGTTAAAGCTTTCAGCAGGAAGACGTAGAGAAAGAAATACTATTCAAAACAACTACAAAATGTATTAAATATCTGAGAGTTCAACATCTGAGTCGAACAGGTATCATATGAATAAAACCACAAAAGCTTTTTGAAAACAAAAAAGATAGAGTCCTCTATTACTCCAACATTAGAAGTATAGCAGCCGCTCACGGCCTGATCTTCCTACTGATTGGTCCGAAAGGTTTAACTTGCTCCATTTTTGACCTGGACCAATTTGATTGTCCTTCAGAAGCCTGGTGGTCCCCTCTTCCCTGAGGTTCAACATAGCAGTTCCAGACTTAACAAGGACATCCAATTGGCATTAGCTGTGCTAGATCTCAGAACTCCCAAATTAAAGCACTCGCTCAGATTCAGCCTCCTGCAATAGCAGGGATTGCAGACATGCAGTACCATTCCTAGCCAAAACACTCTTTGCAGAAAAAAAGTCAAACCTAAATAATTGGAAAGATAGTAATTACTCATGTTTGGGCTGTACCAGTAGAATAAAAATGACAATATTGCCCAAATCAATTTACATTTTCAATGCCATAACAAATATATACAAACAAAAAATAACCACAGGGTTATTTTGGAGGACTAGGAAAAATAAAAACAAAATTTATCTGGAGAAACAAAACCACGAGAATCTTAAGGGAAACAATAAATGAATGAAAAAAGCATTTATTTAGTGCTGATTGTATGTTAAGCATAAGAGTACAGGGGATATTAAGTACAAGAAAGCAAGATAGACCCTGCCTTCAAGGGGCTTACATTCTAACAGGGGAAGATAACACATTTAAGGAAGCAGTGAACAAAGAGGGGTATTTTGGTAGTAGAGATTTAATTACTATTTTCAGAGATAGAGTTGGAAGGGAGTGAAGATAAAGGGTACATGTACAGCAAAGCAGTATGAAGATAACTAGGGAATAGAGCATGCAGAATAGATACAGTGAATACTCACTAATCAGAACTCAGGATCTCAGGATGGGAGTTTGGAAGGGGAAGCAAGGGACTAGAGAATAGGAAGTATAATGGTATGTGTATAGTGTGCAGGAGACTAGTTATAGTGAAGGCTTACCAATCAGAAGCCCATGGTTCAGACTTCTAACTAAGATGATGAGACAATCTGACCAAAAGGAACCCAGATTATCCCCAAACGTTCCATGAAAATTCTAAAAATATATGAGAAGGAACAACGATTAAAAAAAAAAACAAAGAGAAGTAGCTATAAACATCTCTGTCAAGACTAGCACTGCCAGAAGCCTGCAGATATTCTAAGCAGAATAAACTGGAGTAGGTAAAGGGCACAGGTAGCAAGGTCAGACCAATGTACAGATAATTCAGGGCTTAGGCATGAGCCACAGAAGGTGACAAAGACAGCCCAGTAACCAGTCAGCCAAGTGCCCAGGCAGTGCACACTTGAGCCACAGCAAGGGGCTCCTGGGCAGCACCTGGGTTCTCGCAGGAAGCTTGATACCAGCACAATTGACAACATTAGGTTGGTATCTGTTAGGGCACAACAAGAGATGGAGCCATCTCTGAATTTGGGAGATAAGAAGGAAACAGAAAGGACCAAGGCCAAAACTTAAATCAAACCATCTGGAAATTAAGCCTAAATCTAGGGATTTCTACTGAGGGTAGGCCCCAGTTTTAGCTACCACAGTCAGAACCAAGGAAGAGCTCACTACTCCATCTAAGAGAGCAAGAGAGAGAAGAGTTTGACACAAACATAAAGGCTTAATCTATAAATGAAGGCTGGAGATAGGAGTAAACAGAAGAAAATATAACAATGAAGAAATACTATGGATTTAGAGAAGCCCAAGACATGAACCTAGAAAAAGAAAGTGCCTCTATAACAAGCAAAGCCTCAGAGACAAGAATGATAACTGGAAGGAATGAAGAAAGGTGCAAAATTTCAAAATGAAATAAGAGTTATGGAGGAAAAGAGTGGAAAAGAAAATCGATAGCCTAGAACAGAAAGTGGCAAACCTTAGACAGGAAATAAACTCCTGAAAATTAGAATGGTCCACATATAAAGCAAGGACTCCATGTGACAAGAAATATTAGACTAAAATCAAAATAATGAAAAAACTAGACAGTAAAAAAAAACAACCTCATAATTTAGGAAACACTGTGGGGGAATAATTAGCAAAATGTAGTAAGACTGAAAAGGGAAATAGGTAGAAAAAAGTAGATATCAAATTCTAGAGTTTGAGATCAAAGGAAAGAAGCCTTGATGGAAACAATGATAAAAATGCCATCGGCAATAAAAATGAAAATGTTAAATGTTTCCTATGTTTTAGGAAAAGATAGTGGAAAGATCATCGAAAGAATAATTGTTCTAACTGAGCTTTAATTGAGGTTAGCCACTAAACTAGCTTTGCAAATTTTGGGGAAGTCACTTACACTCTCAGGTTTCATTTTTTCACCTAAAAAATAAAGTGTTGCTAGAATTACACTAAAAGACTTCTCAATGCAAGAAATTCTATGATTTCATGATAAATTCAGCCATTCACATGTTAAATCTGACATGACAATGAGTCATCTGAGTGAAGTTGTCCTATAGACAGATTCAAGAAAGCAGGATGTTGAGGTCAGTGCTGGAGATCATGATTTGAGAATCATATGTGTAGAGATGGTTGCTGAGATTATGAGAATAAATGAGTTTCCCAAAACTGTTAAATGAAGAGGGAGAAGAGAAGGGAGTTAAGAAATGAACCTTAGACAAGAACTAGAAAAAGAAGAGAAACTTGGTCTCATATGCAATTCCCTTTTTTGTTCTTTGTATATTGCAATCTTTATGTTTGTTGATGATAGCTAAATGGAGTGATTTCTTCTTTCTTTTTCTTTTTTTTTTAGGCAATTGGGGTTAAGTGACTTGCCCAGGGTCACACAGCTAGTAAGTGTCAAGTGTTTGGTCTGAGGCCGGATTTGAACTCAGGTCCTCCTGACTTCAGGGCCAGTGCTCTATCCACTGTGCCACCTAGCTGCCCTGATTTCTTCTTTCCATTTCCCCCTCATCTTTCTTCTCCTTCCTTCTCTCCCAACCCACATCCTTATTCCTTACCTATCCATTTTTTCATTCTTCTTGCTTTCCCATATCTTAATTTTGGCAATGAAATCCAATAGCACACAAGCACTGTGGTGCTCAAGGTTTAAAAGATTACCTGAACCTAGATTAATATAGTTTTCATCACTATCATACAGTTTCAGTATTGTTGTCCTTACTAGTGAATACATAGTCTAAGGGACACTGAGCTAATTCTAATCACTGAAAGGCTACAAACCTGTTCTAATAACTGTGAGGGAAATGTGTATTTCCTCTGTTCACATTCCTGCAGAACCCTGGAGAAGCTTTCTTTTACATCATTTGCCCCAAGTACATGAATTATTTTCTTGCACTTCCGATTTCCACTTTGTGTAACTGTAAAATTATTGTGAGATTGTTTATCTTGGGAGGAAAAAAAGGCATGAGACATTAGTTACTAAAACTGTTGGATACCTGAGAATACAAAGTACTCTATTTACTCAAAGGTAAGCTGTACATAAAAAGGAGAATCATGAAGGACATGATACTTGTTTGATTCTTCTGCTCAAATTTTTATGAATTCTCAAAGATGAATAGGATCTTTCAGGGTTCTCTAGTACAAGTCTCTCTCACTTATGAACACCTTTTAAAACATTATTGACAAATAGTCACTCCCTGCCTCTATTTAAACACTTATAGTAACAGGAAGCTTATGAAGTAGCCCATTCCAGTTTTGAAAGTTTGTAATAAGAAGTGTTTTTTTATATTAAGTTGAGAAAGAAACAAGGCTAATAATCTCTCTTCCATATAATACATTTTCAACACTTGAAGACTGAGAACATGTCCTCTCACTTCCCTCCTTCCTTGACCAAAAGCTTAAAAGAGAAGTTTTGGTACAGGTAATGCAACTGGGGGAAGGATGTTGCAGAGTCATATGTAGCCTGGGTGCTGTATGTAGCTTCTAGTGTACTTTTTATTCCATTAGTAGCTGTATTTTGCATTTACACTTTTTAAAAACAATTATTAACTTAATAAAACCCAAGACATTTCACATTCAAGATCCAATGAAGTCCCATTGTAATGTACATTCCTAAAAGAAGAAAAAAATATATATGTATAACATTCAGTCCACAGAAATCTGTTTATATTTGAGTCTAACACCACTGTACTATACCATACTACCTCTTATGGTACTAACATAGACTGTTTTAATTAATTTGTTTAATCTGTTTTAATTAACCAGAAGTACTACAATTCCATGTTTACAGTATTGTAGTCACTGAATATATTGTAATGCCTGAATATCTTCCTTAGTAACATTCTAGAGACAGTGTCTTAACCCCAAAAAGTACTTTCAATGACTCTGGACATTGATAGGTGATCACTTCTCTTATCTTTCTAGAACCTTCCTAGTCATATCCAAAATAGGTCACCACTGCAGTATTCCTCCATATCCCACCTTTCTAGTTTTATATGTTTTCTTCCCTTATTAGAATATATAGATTCTTTGAAGATATGTACCATTTTGTTTGCATATATCTACATCCCTAGTCCTTGATGCAGTGTCTGGCATGTAGTAAGTATTTAATAAATGCTTTTTCATTCATTTATTCATTCATTTATACTGTAGAAGGTTGATGAGTTAGATATTTTGAGATGCAGGAACCTCGTGAGTCCTTCAGATCATACCAGATGTGGGTGCTGCTTCCTATAGACACACAGAAGATAAATTCTAGCTTTGAAGGAAAATTATTACAATAATAATACTTTCAGGAACCCTCACCTACTTAACAATGCCTCCTAAAATGCTTATTCCTTGCTCCCATGGTCTCCCACATCCTTTCTTCCTCACTCCCAGACCCTTCACTTTCACTGGATTATAACTGAAACATAAACATCAATATCATACCTAATGTTGCACATTCTAATTCCACATCTCTTCCAGAAGCTTCTAAAATGGCTTTGGAAACTCCTAAATGAAAAAAAAAAGTCATAACAGGAATGAGGATGGATCACAGAATCATAGAATGCTAGACATGGAAGTGACCTCAAAGATCATCCATTGCAATGCCCACCTCTTCTTAATGTTATATATGAAGAAACCAAGGCCCAGAGAGTAGATGTTAATTTTCCGCAATCATGTAGCTAGTAAGTAACAGTGCTAGCATTCTTGTGGTATGGAGAGGTATGGGCTAGAAGATAGTAGAGTTAAGTGAATTTGGAATTGATTAAATGGCTGAACTCTGAGTAGTAGTTAATGATTTGATATCATTAATAGGAGGTCTTTGATAGGGTCATCTGGGGATCCACATTTGACCCAGTGCTATTTAACAAGAGGTAGACAAGAGTATAGATAATATGTTTATCACATATATTGAATCAACTCTAATAAGGATAAATGGAAAGTATTAAATTGTGATTTTAAAAAATCAACTTTACAAATAAGTGGTTTCAGAAAAACTATATAACTACAACTTGGTAAAAAAACAATGCAAAACAAACCCAACAATTTAAAAGTTTAACTCTGATCGATGCAATAATCAACCATAACATTGGTTGACAAATGATGAGATACACTTCTTACCTCTTGAGACAGTGAAGATATACTAGAGATAAATTCTCAGACAAGGCCAAAGTGTGGATTTGTTTTACTTGACTATAATTATTAATTACTCATGAGCATTAAAACATTTTTTGGGTGGAAGTTTTAAGGAAAGTAGGGGGTAGAGTTCTAGTAATACAAAAAAAGAAAAGAAGAATAAGAGTATGAATGAAGTTTTTTTTAAGTATAGAAGAAAACACAAGGTTCAGAGGGAAACATACAAACAAGACAGCTTTGGAACCAATGTATTGTTTCAAGTTCTTTTTTAAAGAAACAAAAAGAAAAGGTTCAAATTTGGTGTAAATCTGTTGTTTAATGTGCTATCTTCTGTTTCTGTTCTTCTCTGTGTATGGAAATGTTTATGTTTCCTAATGTTTGTCTAGTTCAGAATATTTAAAAAAATTTATTTTAAAAAATCAGCTTCACAAATACAAGATGGGGGAGAGTTATCTATATAGCAGTTTATCTGGAAAATATTCTGTGGTTTTATTGAGCTTCAAGATCAATATGTCAATAGTGTGATAGGGCACCCAAAAGAGCTAATGTGATCTCAGACTTCAGTAATAAAAGCATTGTATCCATCCAGAGAAGGATAACTAGGATGTTAAAGAGCCTCAAGATGATCATGCCATATAGGGATCACTTGAGGGAATTGGAGGTATCTAACCTGGAAAAGAGAAGACCTAAGTAGGTGGGATATATCTTAATATATAAGATATTTGTAAATATCTTACTTTAAGATTTAAGACTGTCATATGGAAGAGCTATTAGGTCAGGTTTGCTTGACTATACAGAGTAGCTATAAGCACAGTGGAGAAAGTAGATTTAGAGTTGATGCAAGGGAAAACTTCCTAACAATTAGAGCTATCCAGAAGTGGAATGGATTGCTTCTCAATATAGCAGGTTCCCTTTTACAACCAGGTGATCGGAGAGGGTAAATGAGAGTGAGAGATGAGATTCAGTCAACACATATTTATTCTTTTTTTTTTTTCAGGCAATGAGGGTTAAGTGACTTGCCCAGGGCCACACAGCTAGTAAGTGTCAAGTGTTTGGTCTAAGGCAGAATTTGAACTCAGGTCCTTCTGACTCCAAGACCAGTGCTCTATCCACTGTGCCACTTAGCTGCCCCTCAACACATATTTATTAAGCACCTACTATGTACCAGGCACTGTGTTGAGTGCTAGGAATACAACAAGAGCCAAAAGATTCCCTGTCCTCAAGGAGCTCATAACCTAATGGGGAAGACAACAAGCAAGTAGATATATACAAACAAGCTATGTACAGGAGAAATAGGAAATAATAAACAGAAACATGGCACTACAATTAAGAGGGTCTGGGAAAGGTTTCCTGTAGGAGTTAAGATTTTAGTTGGAACTTAAAAGAGGTTGGTACTTAGAGTGGAGGAGGGAGAACATTTCAAGAATGAAGGACAGCTAGAGAAAATGCCTGGAGCTGGAACATTTTGTTCAAGCAACAGTGAGGAGGCCAGTGTCACTGGACCAAAGAGCATGTGCCAGGGAAGGGGTGGGGAACCTTTGGCCTTGAGGCCATTTGTGGCCCTCTAGGTCCTCAAGTGTGGCCCTTTGACTGAATCCAAACTTCACAGAACAATCCTTTTATTAGCAGCTAGGGAGTAAAGTACAAGAAAATTGGAAAGGTAGGAGGGGGCTAGGTTATGAGGGCTTTAAATGCCAAACAGAGTATTTTGTATTTGATCCTAGAAGTAAAAGGGAGTCACTGGAGTTTAACGGGGTGGGGGGTAAAGTGGAGCAAGGGGTGTGTATGACATGGTCAGATCTGTGCTTTAGGAAAATCATTTTGGTGGCCAAATGGAGAAGGATTGGAGTGGAGAGAGACTTGAGGCAGGCTGATCCATAAGCAGGCCATTATAATGGTCCAGGTGTGAGGTGAAAAGGCCCTGCACTAGAGTGGTGGTAGTGTCAGAGGTGAAAAGGGGGTGTATTCAAGAAATGGACAGGCATTGGCAACAGATTGGTTATGAGAGGGGGGATGAGAGAGAGAGAGACAGAGAGAGAGAGAGAGAGAGAGAGAGAGAGAGAGAGAGAGAGAGAGGAGTCAAAGATGACCCTAGGGACTGTGAGGATGGTAGTGCCCTGAAGAGTAATAGGGAAGGCAGCAGGAAGGGAAGGGTATAGGGAGAAAGATAATGAGTTCAGTTTTAGACATGTTGAGTTTAAGATATCTATTGGATTTCCAGTTTGAGATGTCTGAAAGGCAGTTGGAAATGTGAGATTGGAGGTCAGCAAAGAAGCTGGGGAAAGATAGGTAGATTTGAGAAATCTAGATGCTAGTGCTTTTTGATAAATATCAAGGATATATTTATAAAATATAATAGAAGAGCAGTGATGAGAGTTGATTAGATTTGTTTCCTAACAATTAGCTGAATCAGCCATTCTGAATTCCTTTTACCCAGTCTAGGGTATGGAGCATGCATAATTGTGACAGATGATTCATGATAACTTCCTGTATTATGACTTCGTTAATCATTATATTAATTAAAATTCTTCAAACAAAATACCTGTTTTGAGGACAAATGTGGAATTTGTTGAGTTTATAATCACTTCAGAATTTTCTTTGGTTATATCTCCAGCGGCAACCTGGAATGTAATGGAACCAATCTTCATTTCATAGACCAAATCAGGGCTAGAAATAGCCCCAAGGAAACCTAAGGAGACAAAAAATGATGCTGAGTCTATTGTAATTAGGCTTTGCTCTGTCTCTTTCTTATTCCTTTAATTAGGTAATCTCGGTCAGGTTCAAGAGGTGATCCTTTGGGTGAAAAAGACTTACAGAATATAATATGTGCCATATATAGTATTCATAGTAGCATGACCAAATTTGTTAAGGTGGAAGCATTTGATTGGTTGTGTCTAAGTTTATGTAGAAGTCACATGAAAGATGGTTTCAACTCCCATGGGTCAATAAAACAGCCTCAGGCAAAAGTGGATAAGTCAGTTGGTTGGTCCTGAATGACATATGCTATATAAAGACAATTAGCTTCTTGTAATGATCCATAGTATCATAGTGTTTTGAGAGCTTTTTTTCTTACTGGTTTATTCTGCAAAGAAATCATGATTGTTTTCTTGTAGACTTCAACTACCACTAAGTAGTAAGTAAATAACTCTACTAGACCTTGAGTGTTATCAATTACAGCCACTTTGTCACTAGTAATATTTCCATTAATCCATCTAGTGAATTGTTCTGAAAATACCTAGAAATAGAAATACAGCTACTGAATGCAATTTTGGCAGAAACATGAATCAAATTCATTAGAGAAATATATGTGATGAATAAACTAGGATTTATTTTTATAACTTCTGGTTATCCCCAATCAGAATTCCATTTTGGAATCATGGGTAATGAAGAATGTATATCATAAAAAACCTACAAAAGTCCATACTTCAATATTTCAATGAATCTGTGATATCACTGATGTGGGTTATTCCCTCCCTCTGTACAGATTGAAACTCACCCATGTTTTCTTATTCCATGTGATTTCCTGTGGATGTTCTTCCATAGAACCTTCAGAAATGATCCACCCAACATGCTGGAGGACTTTCTTGAGGTCTTTTATGTTTCAAGGATGCCAGTAGAATATTCAGACCTATTATTCCTTGCTCTCAATATATAAACAATCTCTTTCTTTCTCCAATAAATGATTTCTTTAATGACATCTCTTATGCCAGTTTTGAAGTGCCAGTCACCATTGGAAATACATTGTCACAGACATGTTGGCCATATGTTTCTCTATTGCCCCTTGGGTTGTCTGTAATGTTGTTTTCTCAGAGACTACAACATTACAGGATCTGCAACTTTAGAACACAGCCAGGAAAACATTTCTGTTTGAAATATGGATTTTTGCATTGGGGAATAGTGTCCTTTTTTGTGTTTGTTTTGGGGTTATCCTCATGATTTCTTTCAAATGTGGAAACTCCCTCCATCGATATAGATCAGTAATTTATCTATAACCTAGAGTAGCTTGGGATCATTAAAAGCATCAGACAATTTCCAAAATGCAATCCCTGCCATTCTCTTTGATCTATTAAATATTCAGGGTGGCTATCCAATTGCTTATCATAATCAGTTGAAGGCATCATGGCATAGTGGATAGACAACTGGGTTTAAGTCCTGCCTCTGACAGATACTAGCTTTTGGTGGGAGCAATAGCCTAACTCCTATCCCCATTCAGGTTTTTCCTTAGGAGGAAAGGTTGTAAGTTTTTCCTCACAAGTTATTGAGACTATCCTTCAGACTTGTTTGGCTCAGACTGTTGACATCACTTCCTAGGCCCCAAAGTACAAAGTAGCCATTAGTAAGTAGTTAGGTGGTACATTGGAGTCAGGAAGACCTGAGTTCAAATCTGACCTTAGACACTTACTAGCTCTGTGACCCTGGGCAAGTCACTTAACCCTTTTTGTCTTAGTTTCCTCATCTATAAAATGAGTTGGAAAAGGAAATGGCAAACCACTTTAGTATTTTTGCCAAGAAAACCCCCAGTGGGATCATGAAATTACTGAACAATAACAAAGTAGCACCCTTTATCAAGAGTGACTGATGGAAAATAATGTGCAACTCAGGCAATGGAGTTTCACCAAGCTTAATCAATACAAGGTAGCCTCATGCCTTTCCTCATTGAATATCCTTCCCTTACTATGACTTCTGTTAACTTTTGAATGATCTATGAGTGCCTCATTTTGTTTTGATATCCAACCTAAAATATCTGAGCTATGCCCAGCCCAGAATACATACTGTAGTTTTACAGGATTGGAGTGTAATGATCTCTTTGAAGTGAGGGATGAGTAATGAAGAGTATGGTGAGTTCTGATTGGCTTTCATGCTTCTAGTGATGTCTACTGAGATGGTAGTTACTTACTGTGAGGTGCTCCCAACTCCTGGAAGATTGGAGAGTAAAATGCCTGTGGCCATTCAATAAGGAGAGACTGATATGAATATGCTCCATGTCCTTAACAACTATACTTGGAAGAGAATTATGGTAAAAATGTCTTTTAGGCCCATTAGTTGTATTGTCCCTCAGCCTACTCCAAGTTCTACTAGAGGATTTCCTTAGAATTCAGTAACTTTGTCATTAAAGCATCCAATAGAAATTGAATTTTAAGGGGATTGAAAGCAATGATTTCACCTTCGCTATGAGGGACAAATACTTGAAGGATTAAAAATATTTTCTCCTTGCTGGGACTGGGTACCTTTGTATTGCTAATGTATATAATCACTCAGCTGCTTTGAGGAAGACCTACTGAAAGAAGACCTCTCTCAGATTTAAAGGAATCATTTTGTTAAGTCATTTTTTAGTCATGTCCAACTCTTCTCGGCAAAAATAGTGGAGTGGTTTGCCATTTCCTTTCCCAGAGTCCTTATTTTACACACAAGAAAATTGAGACAAACAGAGGTTAAGTCACTTTCCCAGGATCATACAACTAAGGGAAATAATGATTTAAAATATAAACTCACTGGAGTCCTTGGAACTCTGTACATGTATGGGAAACTGGTTCCATCCTGCCCCCTGACCTCTAGGGCTAGGAGTGGACCTCCCCTGGAGGTGCTGAAGAAAGTATTACACAAAGCTATATTGAATTATAAATTGACCCTAGAGTTTTACAAGTGAGTTTATATTTTAAGTTATTATTTCCTTTCGCTGTTTTTTCTATCCCCTTGACAAGGAGTTCAAGTATTTTCCAGCTAAGAGAGTTTCTAGGCCTATTGACTTTCTCCTTGTGATGAATGCTTTACTTTGGATAAACCTTTGAAGGAAATATTAACCGCCATTGATATCTTTATCTTTTGTACATTTCCCACCTTTTGCCATTAAGAGTTCATTCAAATAAGTCAGGAAAAGGTTGTTGGAATTGTTCAGCATCCTCTTATCTTAGATCCTTCTGGCTTGGTACTGATTTTAAATTTTCCTCAGAGTCATTAGTCTGACTGTACACAGACTGCTTTGTTTCAGTTCTTCAAATAGAAGGTCAATTCACAGACCATTAGACATTTAGAGTATCTGTGATTTTGAGTAACTCTCATTTAGAGCATTTATCTTAGTTAGGGTATCTATTTTACATTATGTGGTTAATTAATGTTTAAAGTAAACCTAGAAACTGTATGATTCTTACCTCTCTCCACTCCCATTCAGCTACTCCGCTGCCATTTTGTAGAAGAAGAGACTCTCATAATTCTGAAAACCACTCAATTTTTTTGTGTGTTGCTTTATGGTTTACCATGGTCAAAGAATACAAAGACCTAATGGTCACTTAACTGCTTAGGAGCCGCTCCATTTTAAACTTAGTTGATCCTCAGGAGAAAGACTTAGATGACCACTAGAACTATATATATTTTCTCTCTTTCTCAAAAAGCTTACCTCGTTACAAAACAGCAGATCTTTTCAAAGAAGAAAATCCTATTAGTGAGTTTAGCAGTGTTACCATACCTGCAGTCCAGAAAAAAGTCCTATAAAAAACAAAAACGTGAGCAATGCAAGACACTGCAAATATTGCTATCTGCCAGGCTACTGCGGACAGTTTTTTTTTTTAATCAAAGCAACATTTATTAAGTTCTTCTATGACAAAGGCACTTTGTTAACCAAAATGACTCACAACTGACTTTACCTGAATGTTGTCAATATTGTTGGGATACAACAGAAAGTGAACTTCTTTTAGAGTCTCCAAAGGTCTTCTACTATTAAATTTGAACGCTTGAGATAGGATTAATTCAGTAAAAAGGATTTTAGGAAACCCCAAGTTCCCCATTCCAATTGCTGGAAAAGTGATTGATGCTAAGGAGAGAATGGTAGTCATCTTTAAACATCGTGTGATGATATCTGTCATAACCTGAAAAACATAAAATAAATCAATGTGATACAAAGCTAGTGTCAGAGATAGAAAATGCTAGGCAAAAAGAAACATCAGCATGGCCAGTGCTGAAAAGCAGTCAGCTTCTGGTTATTCCTCAATTTGATTGAAGAAATCCAGGAAGGAGACTTGGGACTGATATTGGTCATCTACTGTTTGGAAACTGGCTTGACTGAGGTGACAGAAGAAGTATAGATAAAGAACTAGCATTTGTGTAAGGACCTTGGAAGTTTACCAGTTGGTGTATTCAGAGACAGTAGTATCATCATGAAAGAACTCTGGGAGTATGTAGAGGAGAAAGAGAGTCTAAGGCAAAGGTGGAACTTCCAGTGTTGGTTGTGAGTTGATAGCCACATTCACAAAGGGATTGCTTTAAGGAGTCTGGGTCCTAGTGCCCCTCTCTCCATACAGTGTATATACCAGCACAGAAAAATAGGGATGAGAAGCTATTAATTTGATTTTTGCCTTATGTCACTTATTTAGATGGTGTATTTTCTGAGCTCTGAGCTCATTTATTCTGAGCTAGGGTGTTTTGGGAAGAGAAAACCAAGTGGGTGGAGGGACAGAGGTAGGAAGGGTATATGGCCTAGGGTATGAAGAGTATATGACAATGACTACTGTGTGACAGCTAGCAATGGGAACAGGAAGAAGGAAACATAATGGTTCTAAGAACTCTGGCCATTGCTGCATCACTCTACTGCCTATGGTTTTTTGAGTATTTGAGGGAATCAGAAAAGAAAAGGAAGAAAGAGAAAAGAAGAGAGCATGGAAAGATATAGAGACCTTTAAGAGAGCTTCATATTCAATGTGTGTGTGTGTGTGTGTGTGCTCACAAGCATGTAAAAGGGGAACAAATAAAAATTATCCATACATGGAGGACCAGAGTCACCAACTCATCAATTTTCCCCATATCCCTCATGGTTTCTTTACCATAATAATGCATTATCATCATCATCATCAATAATGTTACTACCACTACCAATGACATATCACTTTTTTTTTTGCTATTATTGACCATGCCTCAGAAGGCATCAATTACATGTAAATAAGTGGCAAAGATGATGAATTCTTCCATAACTGTTAACATAAATTGAAAAGAGAAATAGCCTACATGGCTTTGAAAAAAGATCCTCTATGGCCTCTAAGGGAGCTCAAACCTTTCTCTACCTTTTGTGACATCCCTGCTCCATTATCTCACCTAGGAGCCACCACATGGAGCACAAATCTGAAGTCCAGATTATGGCCTTTTGTCAGGAAAACATGGCCTGCTCTCTCTGATTTTCTTTTTCCTGCTGCATTTAATTCTTCTTGGAGTTTAGGCCAGCTTTCTTTATAAGGCTCCAGAGAGAGAAGGTTGTTGTCAAAGTGAAGATTACAAGGAATGGAGTTGACAGTAACATTGGTCTTTAAGACAAAACCAATACCTTGTTAAAAATCTAATCACACCAACAATTTTGCAAGACTTACAAACTATGATCAATACAATGACCAATTTGATTCCAGAGAATTCATGAGGAAAAATGCTACATACTTACAGAGATGGATTCAGAGGGCAGAATGAGACATAAATTGTTGGGATCATGGTTAATGTGAGAATTTATTTTGCTTGATAGTATATTTGTTACAAAGGGTTTTGTTTTTTCTTTTTGAATAGAAGAAGGGGGGAAGGGAAGAAGAAAAGGCTGATTTTTGTTCATTGAAAAAATAAAATTTAATTAAAATAATGATTTACAATTGAAATTATTGAATTATTGAAACAAGCTACTGAAATATTTAAAAGGTAGGAAATACACAATAGAAATGGGGGTGGGGAATCTCATCATATTAATCAATATTTATTGAGTATGTACTATGTTCAAAAATGTTAAGGATGCAAAGAGGAAGTTCCTGCCCTCAAAAAGCTGACCATATAGGTAGAGAGACAAGATCTACATTTGAAAAATTAAATTGGATTTACATAACAGTTCAAGACAAAACTATTGTAGGCTATAGGAATTTGTAGAAGCATCCACCTATTTATTTCACAGAAATTCTGCAAATAAATTTGTATTCTAGTAGCATACTGCTTACGATTCATGTAAGGTTGGGTAAGTCACTTAACTTAATTTTCTCATCTGAACAATAAGGCATATTGGCCTAGATCAGGGGTTTTTAACCTTTTTTTATGTCACAGATCCTTTTGGCAGTCTAATGAAACCTACAGATCCCTTCTCAAAATGTTTTAAGTGGATATAAAAATACATATAATCACCAAGGAAACTAATTATATTGAAATCATTTATCAAAAATTTTTTAAAAAGTTTGCAGACCTCAGGTTGAGAACCCCTGGCCTAGACAATATTCATGCTTCTAGCTCTAAATGCTACCATCTCCTGATCCCACTGCATACTAGGCGTGTATAAAACCAATAGGAGGCCATTTCAATAATCCAGACACTGAACACTAATATTCTGTAGTTGTGTGGTAGCAGCAGGAATGGAAAGAAAAGGTGGATGCAAGAGACATTTTCAAGGAAGAATCAATAAAAATTGTTAATTACTTGGACTTGGGGAGCAAGGTAGAAGTCAAAGATGACCCTTAAGTTTACAAACAAGTAAATGTGAGAACAGTGGTACCATGAAATGAAACAGGAAGTTAGGAGGGAGAGCTGCTTGGAGAAAACATTAATTTTTTACAATCAATTTATCAGGTCTTTTGTGATGGCCAAAGAAGTGGGTGAGATTCTTAGGGAGTCTAAATTACCCCAATTTAATGGGGGTAAGATTGGTACTTGTATACAAGAAAAGATAGTGAGAAGATTTGGATGGGATTAAGGAGTGGTAAGTAGCCTGGGGTGGGCCAGGTGCAGACAATGAAAGGAGTTAAGTGGTTTGGGCTAAATCAAGAGAGCCATAGTGAAAGGGCAGTGTGTTGTGAAGCAACCTTATTTGCTGCAGCTTAATTTAGTTTCAGTTTGGATTGGCTCAGAAATGACACAGAGTCCCAGGTTTTATAAATATATATAATATATATATATATACATACACATATACACATATACATGTATAGTATTTATTATTAAAACAATAATAAAGGTAAGTAAGTGATAGTATAGGTCTCGGTAAGTAAGCAATAATATTATAAGTGTCAATAGTTAACATAAGTCTCAATCAGTAAGTCACAATCATTATCAAATCTTAGTACAATCGATTATTGCCATTAGGGGAATCATCTATTGGATCACATGACTGGGGAGTCCTGGGATCAGCCTCCAGAGTCCTAACAGGAAGCCTGGATGATGAGTCCTTACCACAGGGAGACTCCAAAGATGGCTCAGGACTACCCACTTTTTTTGTAATTCCTTCTAACAAAGAAGGCAGTTTGCCAAATAAATGCATGATCAGTGGAAAAGGAGCTGTTTTCAAAACATCCTTGAGAGCATTCCTGTTTATGAATATTCCATTCCTGAAGGGGTGGCTGGCCCCTCCTGGGAGCAAATACCATAAATAGTCCTTCAACATCTAGCTAGGAATAAGATGAACATAAAAAAGAGTCAGGGTCAAATTGTAGGCATACTGAGCAAGGTCAGAATGTCTTTTTGAATTCATTCATCACAGACAAGTTAAAAGGATTATTATCTAGGTAGAAATGTGTGGAACATTCAGGAGCTGGATAGCATTCAAAGACTTGGTCTTTTTTCTTTTAGGGGTCTAACACAAATCCCATAACCCCATCATTCCTCCCTCAAATATATGAGGCTCAAAATCTTTTGGGGCAAGGAGTGAAGGTCTCAGCTTCTGAAACTGTTTCCTGATGGCAAGTGCTATAGAGTTGCCCCTGCCTTGATGGGGTTCCAAGGAGGAGTTTGACTGGAACCAAGCATAGGCTGCATCCATGGGATGATAGGTAGACATGGGCTGGTATCCACTGTTTGGTACCAACTGTAGATGAATGGCCCATATTCTGGAAGACAAAAGTCTGACAAGCAAGTTCAATATGTAGGGCCCAAATATAAGGAGAATTACAAGATGTCAGAATGGGGGAAAACAAAGAAAGAAAGAAAGAGCCCCATTAGAATCATTCACATTTGACATGCAGGGTTATCTGATCTTGTTACTTTCTCAAAAGTTTCCACTTGAATTCCAGTTCCTTCAGGAGATTCTGATGCTATTGGTAAGTAACAACACTTTTGAGGTAGAAGTTTTCTACCCCTGGGTTCAATGAATTTGCCAGAGACTAACTTTTACTCTAATTATAAGAAAAGACTTATGAGGATATTTAAGTAATGACTAGGCCAAATAGGTTGCCTCCCTCTAAAAAAAACTGATTGCACCAAAATTCTCTTCCCCAAACCAAATTGAAGAAGTTTCTGATTTAATTTCAGTAATTAATAGTAATACCCAATTACTAAGGAGTTAAGGATATAGAAAGGAATATAATTTTAGGCTAAATAGCTTAGATCTTAAACACACATTTTATTATCCCAGCCTTAGTCTATGGGATAATAATTCCCATGACTATACCGACAGGCACATGACAAGTCTGAATACTAATTTACTAACCATTTGCTCTGATTATAGAAATTTACTATAAAAGGTTAAAACAGGGGAAGGATTTGTCAATTTCACCTCATGGCCAGACTCAGGAATAGTCAGCCAGCTAGGTAACGTTCCTTTTCAAAGAAATGCAATGGGAAAACTGAGCCAGGAGGATCCTATCTTAGACTGAGGCTGAGATTGTCTTCTTAGCTTTTCCAGCTGCAGACCTCCACCTGTATCACATTCTCTCTGAGTAACTTGTGGCATTTCTCTCAGATGGTGGATTAGTCAATACTGATTATTGATGGATTATTACTATCCGTTTGCCAACTCAAAATAAAATCATTTACAATCTCCTGAGCTTTTTCCTCAAGCAGCAAATTTCACTAATCACAGCTGAGAGAAAAATTTACTAGGACTTATATCTCAAATTTAAAATTTGTCCTGGGGTAAAAGCCAATCGTTAGAGATCATTTCTATATACTTGCAAATTCTCAGCAAGCCAAGTTTGTTGTTTAGGAACTCCATAACCCAAACAAGCTTTTTTGGAAGTTTACAAAATAAGGGAGATCTACAGGGATCCCAGAGAAGGGGCTTCCTATTTATCCCATGTACTTTTAGAGCTGCTGTGGGCTATGCCTTTTGACTAGCGCTGAGGACTGCTCTGAATGGGTAGAACCAATCTGGATGAGGTTTTTACTTCATCCCCTCCTTTCCACACACACAGTAATCAATTACCAGCTTTAGGTTTTAGCATTTAAAATAATCCAAACATCTTAGTTAACAATCTTAAAATTTTCATAAGTGAGAGCCAAATTGTTCTAGCTGCAACTTCTTCAACTATAGGCTAAGGTGAACATCCAAATTATGAAAAGTTGCTTGACATAACTGATAAAAAAAGTTTACCAGTTTGAAACTTTGCCCATTGCTAATCAGATGCCTTCAATCTTGTTGAACACATTTCCAAACTACTTTACACAGAAAATCAGCATCTCATCATTAACATGTTAAAACTACAACTTTTTAAAAAGTGGGCTTATTGAGTGCAGAAGCTGGCTGACTTCTTACCTCATACTGCCTTGACCCATATCACTCTCCTCTCTCCCCACGATGCTGGGGGAGGGGGGGTGAGCAGGATGCTCTGAACCTGGGCTAAACTCCGAGGCTTTCTGAGTGGGCTCCAGGGTGTCTAGGGGCCAGGGACATTGCCAGTGGGGCCCTGATGTACTGCTGCCCTTCCCCCACTCCTTCCTTTCACCAGGTAGGGGAGGGTGAATTCGAAGATGAGATTAATCTGATCTTGGAGTAGAGGGGTTAAGAGGAAAACATGGGGCTGTTTGCAATGCAAGCACTGAAATACCCTCTTAACTCAAGGGAAGGGAGTGGGGGAAAGGAAGTGGGATTGTAAGGAGGTGTTTCAAAACTCTTAAATGATAAATCTCAAAACCTCCATAATCTAATACATTTTTAGCTGTTCTAAGTTTTCACTGTAGCCTTAGCCTGGTCAGAGTCAGAACTACAGGGAGAGGAATCTTAAGAATTTTTTAAAATTTTTTACAATTTTTCTTGGTCTTCTAGATTGTATTGAGGTCAGGCACAAAGCTTTCTTTTTCAAGGTCTTGGAGACTGAGCTTTATCCAGTTCTAACCTAGGGGTAAATATTGGGGAAGTCCCCGCTGAGTCCAGCTGGGAGGATCCAGTGGCCATAAGGCTGGAAGAGAAGGGGGATCCTGCAGGCATGGGCGTGGGAATGAGGAGTCCCTCCTTGAAGGAAGATCCTGGGGTGTAGAAAGGAGTAAATCTCATGAAACCAAAAAGAACCTCCAGTTTTCTCAGTTCCCTAGTGTCCTAAAGAATCGAGAGAATTGAGAGAATTGGGCACTGCTTCCAGGTAGGGTGTACATCCCCTATGCAGCAGAAGGTGTGCCCAGACTCATGGCCTTGAACTGAACTGCTGGACTGAAAGCTTGAGAGTGTCAGTCTTGAAAAGCATCTCCAAGACTTCCTAGATGCATGGAGAGTGATCCCAACTGCAGAGTGAGAAAGGGATATAGAGAGAAGAGGGGAGGCTTACATACCTTCTGGTCTTAGCTGGAGAAGGACCTGAGTGGGTCAGGCAATTCCTCATGCATAGGCCACCAATGTGTTGTGGTTTGGGGTGCTGGGACCCCTGAAATGCAAGGGTACAGGGGGTCTGCCTCAAAAGAATTAGACCACTCAAGCCTTTCAATCAAAGTAGTGAGTTTATTGTGGTGCCAATAGAAGTGGGTGAAATTCTTAGGGAGTCTACTCTGGAGGAAACATTATGCTTCACATTTCTACACCTGAATTACTCAAGAACCAATCATCCATTTTGCTAATTGTTTGCTAAATGAGCTTCCATTTTCCTATAATATGCAAAATCCACCCATTCATTTGAAAAATATTTATTGAATACTTTCTGCAAATATATTTGTGGGAAACTGCAAAGAGGTGGATGGACCAAAGGAATCCTCTCAAGTCATCTCTATCTTGTGATGGGTTCTGTGGGAAAGATTTAGAAGTTAGGCTTCCACAGCAGAACATGGAAATTCTGAGAGGGACTTCCAAGATCTTGCGGATAGTCCCTCAACCAATCAGAAAGTGCTCGAACACTTCGCAAAACCACAACTTCCTTAAGACAGAGCCCTAGAGGTTAAACCGGTTGCAACAGTTTGGGGTTAAGGACCGAGCAAAGGCTTTTCTCCACTGTTCTTGCTTAATGAGCTTATTGAATATTAACTGACACACCCTGAGGGCGGAGATAGTCGCCATTTTTTTTTAACATGGGACGTATGACTGGGAGGAGTAAACATGACAAGGAATAACATGGGATGGGCAGTTCAGGAAGAGTATAACCCCAATGAGCTGGTCCAATCTCAGCCCAAATGGGAGGAGTAGGGATTTTTTTTTTACTAAGCATTTAAAAGCTGGCTCTGCTTCTATATCAGCACACATGTGGCGTACTAGGTTGCAATGTGCCCACTTCTCGTGAGAACCATAATAAAGGCTTTCCTTCACACACTCCTGTGGTAAACTTTTGTTTCAGACCTTTTTAACAGTTCCAGTTTTCTCAATAGGCTTCTCTTTCCCCAATACTGAATTATTCACATTTAAAAGAAAATATCAGGTGTCAAAACTATCAGTCTATAGGAAGATGTAGAAGCATCCAAACAATGTTTGAAGAAAATGGTGGTGAAAGTAACTTGTTTCCTTTACTAAGTAACAGATATAAATGGAAAAAAAGAAAAAGAAAAAAAGAGACTAGGGAGACTTACAAGCAGGAACCAGGAAGAGATTTCTACACCAATACCCTACTAGGGATTTATCTGCTTCCAGTCCTTCCTGGTCTACATCTCTTAGAAGTGGGTGGGATGTTGGTGATGATGTTGCAGCATTGTTTGTGGCAGAAAGGAAATCTACCAGCTGGTCTACCCTTCTCTCCTGCCACGATGATTATAGCAGAAGAGACAGGAAGAATGTGCTTGACAATTAGGTGACAGATAAGAAAATATGGAGATTGCTTCTTATATTTAATTGACAGAGAAGAAATCACAGAAGCACAGGCTTAAAGATTTGAAACTACAAGGTTGTTTGGGGTGGAGGAAGACAGGTAGGCAGCTCTAGCAACAAATCCATTCTGATGGTTTACAGTAAGGTACACTTCCCTCCATTGTGAGGTAGGACCTTGTTATACAAGGCCAATGTGCTGCTTAGATTTATTTAGCTGTAATTATTTGTTATAAGGTAAGATTTTAATAGGGTAGTCAGTGGGAGGAGTTTCACTTGACAAATTCTTATTGAACACGTTCTGGAAATAAAGGGTGCTAAGCTCCCATTAATGAGTGAGGTTACATTTGGGGGCCTCAAGGGAAAAAGTTTTTAAAATGTCCCCCCAACTCAATCTAAGACAAAATACAAAACAAAACAAAACAAAACTCAGTTCACCATCTGTTTATCTCTCTGGCTGGGGCCCCCATATGCATTGGATGAATATGCTATTTATGCTTTATGAGTAATGTACTTTCATAATTATCTTCCAAATACTGCATAAGTCCTTTACATGTATCTTGATGCTTTTAAATAAAATATAGATATGATAGAGTATGGTATGTAGAACATATCTTCAGAAATATAAAAGCAAAAAAGAAAGCAAGCTGGAAGGAAGGATAGCCTCTAAGCAAGGGGTGGCCTCTCCTTGCAAAATCTGGGAAGATCCTGCTTGTGGAAGAGAGAAGAATGAAGGAAAAGGTAGAAAGAAAAGAGAACAAAGAAAAGAGTAGACAGAGTGAAAGACACTGAAGTAGAAATGAGGAGCAATGATGAGAATTCAGAGGAAAGGAGAGAAAGGAAAAAAAAAACAAGCAGAAAATATGAGAGTGGAGAGTAAAGCCAGGGAAGAGGAGGTAGAGGGAGACAGAAAGGCTGCTGGACATAGGGAGAAGGTGGCCTATTTAGTGTACAGTAATGTTATACAGTTTTTTTGTGCCAAGCCACCTACTTCTGCATTCACAGTACTAGGACAGCAATTATAAGGCATGAAAATATGAAATATATTTAAGAAATATATTTATCTTCCCCTTGACTTAAAATAAGAGGTCTCAGGTTGTACATAGTGAATCAAGTAATCTATCAACAACCATTTATTAAGTGCCTGTTATGTGTCAGGCAGTATGCTAAGTGCTGAGGCTAGAAAGAAAGGTGAAACATCCATCCCTTATCTTAAGATGTTTACATTCTAAGGGGAAACAGCAGGTAAATAACTAGGTATGTAAAATAATATAGTAGAATAAACACATTTAGGATAGGTAGAAATATTGAAATATATGTATAAATGCATATTATATACATGTACATACATGTATACACATACATATCTACATATATACATAGATGTGTGTGTACATGTATATATCTGTTTATCCATATTTATCTATATCTTTTTAGAGAGACAGAAGTGACAGTGGATAGGTGACAGTAAATGGAGCACTGGGCCTGGAGTCAGAGAGACCTGAGTTCAAATATAGCCTCATACACTAACTCATTGTGATGCCGGAGAAGTCTCTTAAATTCTGTCTGTCTCAATTTCTTCAATTGTAAAATGGGGATAATAATAGCACCTACTCTCAGGGTTGTTGTGAGGGTAAAATGGTATATTTTTAAAATGCTTTGTAAACCTTAAAGCCTTATATAAATGCTAAGCTAACAATGAATGGCAATCTCCAGCAAAGTGATTATCCAAGTGATGCAGGGGGTCAATATATTTAAGCTTTACTTTGATGAAACCTTGATGCAAAATCCTTAGGAAAGGATTAAAATGCAAGATACTTATAAGATTTTCAAGTTGACTGAATCACCAAGTTACAGACTGATTGCAGTCTGTGTGAGGTACCATTTGGTATGGTACCTCACAAGGTTGTTGTGAAGGCCAAAATAAATATATATGCAATGTGTTTTGAAAACTATATAAAATATACATAATTTATAGTCATATAAAATGCTCTAAATCATTATTGATTAGAGAAATGCAGATTAAAACAACCTTGAGATATCATTTCACACCTACTAGATTGGCTAAAATGATAGAAGGAGAAAGTGATAACTGTTGGAGAGGATGTGGATTAATTGGGACATTAATTCATGGTTTGTGGAATTGTAAAATGATCCAACCATTTTGGAGAGCAATCTGGAATTATGCCCAAAGAGTTATTAAACTGTCTATACCCTTTGACCCAGCAATACCACTACTTGGTATATTTCCAAAGATGATTAGGAAAAAGGAAAAGAACCTATATCTCCTAAAATGTTTATAGCAACTCTCCTTGTGGTGGCAAAAACCTGGAAATTGCAGGGATGTCCATCAATTGGGGAATGGCTGAACAAGTTGTGGTATATATTTGTAATGGAATACTACTATGCTGTAAGAAATCGGTGAGCTCAATGGTTTTTAGAAAATCACAGAAAGACTTGCACTGAATGATGAAGAGTGAAATGAGCAGAACCAAGAGAACATTGAATGCAGTAACAGCAATATTGTTTTGAGAAGGACTTTGAGTGAATAAGTTATTTTGGTTATTATCAATACCCAAATTAACTATAAAGGACTTATGAAGATGCTATCTGCAATGAGAGAAAGAACTGATGAATAAAAGTATGTATAGAATAATTTTACATGTGTATGTGTGTATTTGTGTCTAATTGTAGCCATCTCTAGGGTGGGGTAGTGGGGAAGGAAGAAAAAAAAGAAAAAGTTTACATAATAATTTTGTATATTTGAAAGGAATAGCAAATTGTGCATAGTAGATTTGCAGTTTCATGTACAATCATCTTTTTTATTGTGCTGTTATGAAAATGCTTGTTTTATTCCACAAATTAAAAATAAGATTAAAAAATGTCAGATACTCTTAATATTTTTTACTATACACCCAGTGATTCCATTCAAGTACAGGTTACATAGCTCCAAAAAGTAATTGACCAATTCTCCATTAGCAAAATGACTTAGTGAATTATCAACATGCCAAAATAATTGTTTATCTTATTATAATTATATAAATATAAAGTATAGTTTAAAAAACACTTTCCTGAAAATAATTATTTGGGAGTAGGTACTTCAAGCCCTAGTATCCCTATTTTGTAAGTGAGGATTATTATATTCAAAGAAGTTTAAGTGACTTAAATTTCTTGCCTCTATCCTTGCAGGATTAGACCTGTTCATGGCTCTCTAACCTGTTCTACCAGCATATTCCTCTTTTTCTCTTGTGGGGTGAGCAGTTTCTGTGTTGCCTGTAGTTCTAAAAACTTCTACCTGGCAGTTAGAAATAATTGTTATAATAGATACTGAGGAATGATCACTGTGACCCCAGCAGAACACTCAGTTGAACTAACAACTCCTATGTAATTCTGGAAATAATTAGTGTGGGACATCTGCATGGATATATTCAGCTTCCACACACTCAGAACAGTAGAATTCTAAACTCAGGCTAAGCTTGTATTAACTTTACTAAGGTAAGGCCAGTGCAGGAGGTTTATATGATTCCAGGGGAATCAAACTACTTCAATTTCAAAATTACCTTGAGCGATGTTGAAGTGATATCCACCTCAGCATCATGGATATCTCCCTTCATTAACAAGATGCTCGTATCTTCTCTAGTTTGGATAGAGGCCAGCACATTTCCATATTTGATTTTTTCCCCCTGAGGTTTTTTCCCCTGGTGTTCTGATTGTATACAGGGTACTGAATTTTTACCAGGAAAAAATCTTTAAAGACATTTTTCACAGCTTTGGAAAGAGCTTGAAATGTCTCCTCAGATGAATCTACAAGATGAATCTGTTTCAACCTCTGTTTATTTTTGGGGTCCTGGAAATTTTCCTTCATGGACAGGATGATGGTCTCTGCACATTCTTTTAAGGGGAAGCCAAAGATCCCAGAGCTAAGAGCTGGGATGGCTATTGAAGTGTACCCATAAAATCCAGTCAGATAAAGACACTCTGTGATAGCAGTTTTTAGTAGCTAAACATATCTGTGAGCTTGTTCTTGCTTCCACTGGGGGCCAACAGCATGAATCATTTGGTGAAATGGGAGCTGTCCAGCAGCTGAGACAACAGCGCAGCTAACCTGGATTGTCTAGTCACTGTCCCTCTGTAGTTCTGGGGCTGCTGCTTTTGGGAGTTCATTTGCCAGGCTTCCAAAGTGCTTTAGGTCCTCATTTGCTGCATTCACTACCACATCTGCTGAGAACTGGGTTAAGTCACTTTCCTGAACAGTTAATAAGATGCCAGATTGTAAAGTCATCTTGCAATGGACCTTCTGCCCATTAGCACTGCCCCCCACTGCTCTTGTCTCCATCTTCTTGTAGCCAAATTGAATAACTATATTTCCTTTTTGCTTACATTTTATAAACCTCTTCTCTGTCTTTGAATAAGGATTTGGCCTCTGGCTTAAGAATGCTAAAATTTCTAATGTGTCTTAAATTTAGTGTTTGTTTAACCATGGCCACTCCTCTTGTCACTTCTCCTTTTGGACCAGTCAGTGAAATGCCTCTTTGGTTTTTGCCTCTGAGTTTTGAAATTGACCTTCACATTTTTCATCCTCAGCTCATGCCAGATTTGCTTATTTTCGATCTTCACATACTGGATGATTGCTAAAGAAATCATAGCAACAAATTTTTGTATTTTTGTGTTTTTTTTTCTATGAATTCACAAAGCAGCTGGCAGCTTTCACATACTGGGCTAATACAACCAGCAATCATTATCTTAACTCCAGTGTCTGAATTTTGCTGTTCTATTATTACAGTCTTTGAGGAGCAATCATATTTCTTATTTAAATTGCCAGTGAATGTTTCCCACTGACAATCATTAAAAATCCTGCTGTGCCAGGTTGATGCACTTGAAGTCCAAGGCTTTCTTCATATATTTTTCAGCTTCTGTAAGAACTTGGGGAGAGGAACCAACCAGGATAACTACTTCACCCTCCACTTTGTAAACAGCAGGAATATTCTCAGCTCCAAAAAGAGATTCAGAGAATATCTCACAGTTTACCTGCTGTAGAAACTGAACAATCTGAGGAGGAACTTGGAGAGATTTCTGAGCCAAGCTCTGTAGCCTTCTCCAGAATTTCACTCTTTGTTTTGTACACATCAACCAATCCACTCAGCCAAATACTCTTTGTGAGGGCATTGTAAATGACTCCTAGTTCTGAGTAATCCTTGTGGACAGTCTTCTCTAACCTGTTGTTGTATAAAATGGAAAACCTTCCAGGACACACAGTCAAGTTCTTTCTTATACTTTGTTTTTTCCCTTTCTATTTTTGGATGGCCCTTTATATCAGAGTCCTCGTTTGTTGTTCAGCTTTTTGCACATCTTCCAGTCTCCTTACTCTGATCAGTGTCTCCTGAAGCTTATCAAACTCAGTCAAAATGCTGTTATTTTCTATGCTGTCTTTGATAGTTTCCCACACCACTGGGTCTACATTATACTTCCTAACCTGGTATTCAGACATGACACAAGAGAATCTCATGGAAACATCCTTATTCCATGTCTTGATTATGTTGCTCTTTGTTCTTCGTTGGCAGACTGAGGTGGCTGAAGGACTGAGTATAATTTCTGACATTTTACAATTGAGTCTTGACCATGTTAGCTCACAAAGACAGCTCTCCATGGTGCTAGTTATCTCTCCAATTACTTGATTATCTTTCTGTAAGAACTTCAATAGATAAGGCTCCATTGGTATTGTTAAGGGCTCTGGCAGATTCACTTGTGGTTTTGCCTTTCCATATAAAACAGTGCCTAAAGTAGGGAAATGGGACTGCTGTGGAAGAGAAACTTCTTTGTTAGTATGATGTCAACTACTAAAAAAGGCTGGGGGGAAGGGATAAAATTAAAAAACTGAAAAAAATCTTTAAAATAAAATTTCAATAAGCAAAAAAATTAGAAAATGACTCATTGAAGAAGTGTTTTATTTAATTAAACCAGTGGGTCAAAAAGCAATTATTAAGCACCTACTATATTCCAGACACTATAATAATCTATGCGGATACACAGAAAAAAAAACAGTCCTTACCCTCAAGCAATTAACAGACTGATAGGGAGAGAACATGAAAACAACTACATACAAACAAGCTACACAAAGGACACATTGGAGATAATCAACTGATTCTTCAAAGACATTTGCATGGAGGAAGATTTTGAAAGGCTTCCTATTGAATGTAGGATATTATCTGTGGCTTCAAGGAAGTAAAAGAAGACAGAATTCTAGGCATAAAAAGAGTCATTGAAAATGCTCAGAATCTGGAGACAGAGTTATCTTATTTTAGGAACAGTAAAGTGGTCAGTGTCACTGGATTGCAGAATCTTGTGGGTGAGTAAACTATAAGATGGCTGGAAAAGTTGGAGGAGGCCAGGTTATGAAGGGCTTTAAAATGCAAGAAGATTTTATATTTTATCCTGAGGTGATTGACAGGAAATCTCTGGAGTTAATTGAATGGGGCAGGGGAGTGACATGGTCAAATGTGCACTTTGAGAAAATGAATTTGATGAGTAATGGAAGATAGACCAGAGTGGGGAGAGATTTGTAGTAAATAAAACAATTAGCAGTCTATTTCAATAAGCCAGGCATGGGGTGATGATTACAATACATTGGTGTTGTTGCAGTGTCAGAGGAGAGAAAAGAGTTTATAAGAGAATTGATTCCAAAGGCAGAAATGATAGTATATTACAAATGATTGGATATGGGGTTGTGAGAGAGCAAGGAGCTGAGGATAAGACCTAGGTTGTGAGCCTGCATGACTGAGATGATGGTTATATCCTTAACAGTAATAGAGAAGTTTGGAAGAGGGGACAACTTAAGGTAACCAGAGAATGAGTTCAGTTTTAGACACTTTGAATTTAAGATACCTCTGGGAATCTAGTTTCAAATGTCCAATAGGCAGTTGGAGTTGCTAGACTTGAGATCAGGAAAGAGATTAGGGCTGGACAAACAGATCTGAGAATCATCTGCATGGAGATGATAATTGAATCTGCAGGAATTGATGAAATCATCTAATGAAAAGCTATAGATAAAGAAGAGAAGAGGGCCCAGGACAGATCCTTGGGTGATACCCACTGTGAGTGGGAATGATCTAAATGAAGATAGATCTAAGAAGACTGAGAATGAGTAGTCAGACAAGTAGCAGGAGAATCAGAATAGAGCCACTTCATGAAAAGTTAGAGAAAAAAGGGAATCGTAGAGAAGATGATAAATGGTATCAATGGCTGCAGAGATGTCAAGAAGTGAAAAGACTGAGAAAAGACCTTTAGTTTTGGCAATAAAGCTATCACTGTTAACTTTGGAGAGAGCAGTTTCAGTTGAAAAATGAGACCAGAAGCTAAACTACTGTAGAGTTAAAAAGAGAGTGAAAGGAAAGGAATTGGAGGCATTGATTGATGAGTGTAGTCACAAAAATAAGAGAAATAATAAGAGTTGATAGCAAAATTCGAAAGACTGATAAGTGAGGGTTTTTTTTTGAGGAATTGGAAGACCTGAGCATGTTTGTAGGCAGTAGACAGGGAAAGATTGAAGATAAGTTAAAACATGTGAATGATAGAGGAGGCAATATGTTGGAGAAGATGGGATAGAATTGGATCACTTGTGCATGTAGAGAGGATTGCTTTGGTAAGGGGAAGTGCCATCACTTCACATCGTGAAGGATGATATAGTTGGAAAAGGCACCTCCATGATGTGAGATGAAGGAGAGGAGAAAGGAAAAAGTTCTTCATGATTAGCCTCATTTTTTTTCACAGTGAAATATGAGGTTAGGTTTCAACTGAGAGTTTAGGCAGAGGGAAATCTGTGGGAGGTTTAAAGAGGAATGAGAAGATTTGGAAAAGTAACTGTAGCAAGTAGAATAGTGAGTTTATTAATGAGATATAAATGGATTGCCTTGCTGTAGTGAGAGCCCAGATGATCTTATTTAACATAGATATGGAGTAGACCCAGTTACCATGGTTCATGATTTTATTCAATAGCATGTAAGTCAGAGTAAAGGCAAAAGGAGTAATCCAAGACTCAGATTTGGCAAGGCAAAACTGGTGATAGGATAAGGGGTCAAGGGACTCAAGAGAAGAAAACAGTGTAGAGTTGAACTGGTTCACCAAGATATCAAGATGGGGAAGGGAGGAGTGTACAGCCAGTGCAGGGGTGATGGCCAGGAAAACAACTGAAGGGTCAAAGGATTGGAGGTCATGGCAAGGATGAATAATAGGGTTTGAGATTTCAAGGCAGGAGGAGAACAGGCAAGGTAATATGACAGTTTATGAACATGAAAGTGGTGCATTTGTGGGTAATGATAAGATCAACAATATGTCCATCTCTGTTTGTAGCTGAGGTGAGGTGGAGGAGTCAATCATGGGAAATGAGTATGTTGAGGATCTGGGAGATTAAAGTGTTTGAAAGATAATCAATGTGCATATTGTTGTCCCCTAATATGAAACCAAGGGGTGGTGAGAAGAGAAAGACTTTTATCTAGGCCCTAAACACATTGAGGAAAGAATGGAAGTGTCTTGGAGGTTGTTAGACAAGAGCTATCAGAATTTTGATTGAGTGATAGATGCGGATTGAGTGTACTTCAAAGAAGGAGAGTGATGTGGTAGAGAGAGACCTTAGAAATGGCAATGGGGAGCAAGGAGTATCCCAACTCTCCCACCTCCACTTCAGGGAGAATAAGCAAAATTGCAATCAGTGCCAGAAACGGTGATCAGGGAGGCTGTGATACCAGGAAGGAGCTGATTCTCAGTGGGTGTGAGAAGAAGTGAAAAAGGAAAAGGCTTAAGATGAAAACTAGTACCTTACCTATGGAACAGGCATTCCAATGGAAGGGGTGGTAGCTTTACAGTCAAGCATTGGTGAAGGTGGTTTGAAGGGAATGTCAAGAAGCTAGTGGATAGTGGAGGATGGGGAATGGGGTTGGAATAATAACAACTGGAGGTACAAAATCACTGAGAAGGGGAAAATATGACTGAGTGGGAGTTTATTAATCATTGAGGAATAAGCTCAGATAGTTTGTTAACATCCCCAGGGGTTTGGCATGAGGGCAGTTTCCTCTCAGGGTGTTAGATACCTCATATGAGGAGAATGAAGAAGAAGCTGATAGAATGAAATCATGTTCCTCTCTTTCCCCTGCAGGCAAGCCAGTCCAGGAGCATGATGGAATATTAAAGAAGTTGTCTTCTATACAGAAAGAAAATCTTGCCATCACTTATACTTAAATCCAAATTGATTACTGTTCATTTTACACAAGGCACCCTGAGGGAGAGACAGAAGTCAGTATGTGCCAGGCAAGTCAAACTACCATTACCACCTTGAACAGTATCTCCTCAGACGCTGATGGAGAAAGCCTAGGACCCTGAACCCAGCAGCCTTGGGATTAACCATGCCTCCAGCCCAGCTCAGTGCCCTCAGTCATCATCCTGGGAACTGACTTGTGAAGATACTGCCTGGCAACTGTTCCTGCAGGGGTGACAGTCACAACTACTGAAGACCTAGAAAAGAAGGTTCTTACCCCAAAGTCCTTGGTATCATCAAATGGTTTGATATCAGAAACTGATTTTTTTTATCATCGAAATGGTATTAAAGAAGAGAAATTAATATCGGTTTTGTGGCTACACATTAAGGACCATGAGACTTTACCTGACTTGTAGCTGAAACTTTCTGTATGTGTTTTCTCCCCCATTTGATTGTGAGTTCCTTGAACAGGGACCTTCTTACTTTCCTATTTGTATGCTCTGCACTTAGTATAGTGCTTTGCACATACCAAAGGTTAATAAATGCTTTATTCGTGAATTCACTCTTGTACATTTGCAATTGCTGTTGTTCAGTCATTTTGGTTGTGTCCAACTTTTTGTGACCCCATTTGGGGTTTTCTTGGCCTAAAGACACGGAAGTGGTTTGCCATTTCTTTCTCCAACTCATTTTATAGATGAGAAAACTTAGGTAAACAGGTTTAAGTGACTCGCCCAGGGTCACACAGCTAGGAAGTCTCAGAGGCCAGATTTGAACTCAGAAAGATGAGTTTTCCTGAAGACTCCAGACCCAGCAGTTCATCCACTGGGCCACCTAGCTGTCATTAATATAGCCTTACAGGGTGGGTGTGCAGGGGATGTATTACTATTGGTTCTCCTCTTCCCCTCAGGGGAAGTAGTGTTGATGTAGTCTGAGACAAATGCCAACTTTCTATGAATTTCTGCAACATCCAATAGATGGATGTTCCCTAGATAGATGCCAGGGAAATTGATAACAACTAACTACTGAGCAGTTTTAGTACTTTTGGTCTTGCTAAGGCATTTCTCATATGTTAGGCCCCAGATGTTCCCTACTCTAGTGAAATCATAGAAATATGCTTAAATATCTATGTAGTCACCTTATAGGATTAATGTGAGGTACAGATGCCATAACAACCATAAAGGGTAATTTTTTTTTTAGGCAATTGGGGTTAAGTGACTTGCCCAGGGTCACACAGCTAGTAAGTGTCAAGTGTTTGGTCTGAGGCTGGATTTGAACTCAGGTCCTCCTGACTTCAGGGTTGGTGCTCTATTCATTATGCCACCTAGCTGCCCCCATAAAGGGTAATATTAAAGTAAGCTATTATGATCAAGTGAAAAGAGCATTTGCTCTGTAGTTTGAGGGTCTGGGTTCAAATCCCACCTCTGACATGTACTGCCTTTGTGACCTTGGGCAAATCACTTAACCTCGCTGAGTCATAATTTCCTTACATTTAAAATGAAGGCATTAAACTAGATGATGGTTGAGGACTGGTCCACATCTAGATCTATGATCCCATGAATTTCTAGAACCTATGATAAAGACAGAAACACTTTTAAAAAAAACAAGATAAAATGAACAATAGATATAATTACCGTTGCATGTACCGAACTGAATCAGGGCTGAATTCTCCTTCAGAAAATATTGGTTACTGGTCCTTCTCTGCTTGGGTTTTCAAAGAAAAGAGTGATGTCATATTCATTAACAGCTGGGGGTACCTCTTCCACTAGAATGGTTCTTATCATATCACAGAAATCTTAAGTTTTCCCATCCCATGGTTCTGGGTACAAATAGTAATAAATTCCTTTATATCTGCAAAGAAAAAATGAAACAATTATGATTATATCCTAAGCCTTAGGTTGTGGTAGAAAAAAATGAAAAACCATTACACCAAAGGATCAAAGCTAAGCAAGCTCAGTAATAAATGGTAGATTTTATTTTATTTTTTTAAAAATTAATTTATTTATTTTTAGTTTTTAACATTCACTTACATAAGCTTTTGAGTTTTAAATTTTTTCTACCTCCCTCTCCTCTCCCCTCCCCAAGACAGCATGCAATCTGATATAAACTCTACATATACATTCTTATTAAACACATTTTCACATAAATCATGTTGTAATTAGAAAAATTAGAACATACGGGAGGAACCACAAGAAAGAAAAAACAAAACAAAACAAAAAAAGAGAGAACAAATAGTATGCTTTGATCTGTATTCAGACTCCATAGTTTTTTTCTGGATGTGGATAGCATTTTCCATCATGAGTCTTTTGGAGTTGTCTTATATCCTTGCATTGCTGAGAAGAGCTAAGTCTATCAAAGTTAGTCATTGCACAATGTGGCTATTACTGTGTACAGTGTTCTGATTCTGCTCAATTCACTCAGCATCAGTTCATATAAGTCTTTCCAGGTTTTTCTGATGTCTGCCTGCTCATCATTTCTTACAGCACAATAGTATTTTATTACATTCGTATACCACAACTTGTTCAGCCATTCTTCAATTGATAGGCATCCCTTCAATTTCCAATTCTTTGCCACTACAAAAAGAGCTGCTATAAATATTTTTGTACATGTGGGTCCCCATTTTTATGATCTCTTTGGGATACAGACTTAGTAGTGGTATTGCTGGATCAAAGAGTATGCACATTTTTATAGCCCTTTGAGTATAGTTCCAAATTGCTCTTGGTTGGATCAGTTCACAACTCCACCAACAATGCATTAGTGTTCCAATTTTCCTACTCTTCTCCAGCATTTATAATTTTCCTGTTTTGTCATGTTAGCCAATCTGATAGGTGTTATGTGGTACCTAAAAGGTGTTTCATTTGCATTTCTCCAATCAGTAGCAATTTAAAGCATTTTTTCATATGATTATTGATAGCTTTAATTTTTTCATCTGAAAACTGCCTGTTCACATCCTTTGACCATTTATCAATTGGAGAATGACTTGTATTCTTATCAATTTGACTCAGTTTTCTATATAGTTTGGAAATGAAGCCTTTTTTAGGGGCACTGGTTGTAAAAATTCTTTCCCAATTTTCTGCTTCCCTCCTAATCTTGGTTGCATTGGCTCTGTTTGTGCAAAAACTTTTCAATTTAATATAATCAAAATTATCCATTTTGCATTTAGTAATGTTCTCTATCTCCTCTTTGGTCATAAATTCTTCTGTTCTTTATAAATCTGACAGGTAAACTATCCCTTGTTCTCCTAGTTTGCTTATAGTATCAGTCTTTATATCTGAATCGTATACACATTCCGAGTTTATTTTGGCATATGGTGTAAGATGTTGGTCTATGCCCAGTTTCTGCCACACCCTTTTCCAGTTTTCCCAGTATTTGTCAAATACTAAGTTATTATTTCCAGAAGCTGGGGTCTTTGGGTTTATCAAATAGTAGATTACTATAGTCATTGACTACTGTGTCTTGCATACTTAACCTATTCCACTCATCCACCACTCTATTTCTTAGCCAGTATCAAGCAGTTTTGATGATTGCTGCTTTATAATACAATTTAAGATCTGATATGGCTAGGCCACCTTCCTTAGCATTTCTTTTCATTAATTAATTGATATTCTGGACCTTTTGTTTTTCCAGATGAATTTTGTTATTATTTTTTCTAGCTCTATAAAATAATTTTTGGTAGTTTGATGGGTATGGCACTGAATATATAATTAATTAAGGTAGAATTGTCATTTTTATTATATTAGCTCAGCCTACCCATGAGCAACTGATGTTTTTCCAATAATTTAGATCTGACTTTATTTGTATGAAATGTGCTTTGTAATTGTGTTCATATGGTTTCTGATTTTGTTTTGGTAGGTAGACTCCCAAATATTTTATAATGTCTACAGTAACTTTAAATGGTATTTATCTTTCTATCTCTTGCTGTTGGGCTTTGTTAGTAATATATAGAAATGCCAATGATTTATGTGGGCTTATTTTATATCCTGCAACTTTGCTAAATTTGTTTATTATTTCAAGTAGTTTTTTAGTTGATTCTCTAAGTATATCATCTGCAAATAGTGATAGCTCAGCTTTTTCTTTGCCTATGCTCATTCCTTCAATTTCTTTTTCTTCTCTTATTGATAAAGCTAACATTTCTAGTAGCATATTGAATAACAGCGGTGATAATGGACATCCTTTTTTTTTTTTTACCCCAGATCTTATTGAAAATGCTTCTAGCTTATCCCCATTACATATGCTTGCTGATGTTTTCAGGTAGATGCTACTTATCATTTTAATTAGAAGACTCCATTGATTCCTATGCTCTCTAGTGCTTTTAAGAGGAATGGGTATTGTATTTTGTCAAAAGTTTTTTCTGAATATATTGAGATAATCATATGGTTTCTGTTAGTTTTGTTGTTGATATGATCAATTATACTGATAATTTTCCTAATATTGAACCAGCCCTGCATTCCTGGTATGAATCCTACCTGGTCATAGTGTATTATTCTCCTAATAAGTTGCTGTAATCTCTTTGCTAATATTTTATTTAAAAAATTTTGCATCCATAATCATTAGGGAAATTGATCTATAATTTTCTTTTTTTTTGTTTTGACTCTTTCCGGTGTAGGTATCAGTACCATATTTGTACCATAAAAAGTATTTGGTAGGACTCCTTCTACACCTATTTTCCCAAATGGTCTATACAGCATTGAAATTAGTTGTTCTTTAAATGTTTGATAGAATTCGCTTGTAAATCCGTCTGGCCATGGAGATTTTTTTTCCTAGGGAGTTCATTGATGGCTTGTAAATTTCGTTTTCTCAGATGGAGTTTTTAAAGTATTTTGCTTCCTCTTCTGTTAATCTGGGCAATTTATATTTTTGTAAATATTCATCTATTTCACTAAGATTGTCAAATTTATTGGTATATAGTCGAGCAAAATAGCTCCAAATTATTGTTTTAATTTCCTCTTCATTCGTGGTGAATTCACCCTTTTCATTTTTGATACTGATAATTTAGTTTTCTTTTTTTTTGTTTAATCAAATTAACCAAAGGTTTATCTTTTTTTCATAAAACCAGCTCTTAGTTTCATTTATTAGTTCAATAGTTTTCTTAATTTCAGTTTTATTAATCTGTCCCTTGGTTTTCAGTATTTCTAATTTGGTATTTAATTGGGGATTTTTAATTTGTTCTTTTTCTAACTTTTTTTAGTTGCATGCCCAATTCATTGATCTCCTCTTTGTTTCTTTTATTCATGTAAGCATTTAGAGATATAAAACTTCTTCTAAGAACTGCTTTCACTGCATCCCATAGGTTTTGGCATGTTGTCTCATTATTGTCATTCTCTTGGATGAAGTTATTGATTGTTTCTATGATTTGTTGTTTGACCCACTCATTCTTTTGTATTAGATTATTTAGTTTCCAATTAATTTTTAGTCTGCTTTCCATGGCCCTTTATTACATATAATTTTTATTGCATCATGATATGAAAAGGGTGCATTTAATATTTCTGCCTTTCTGCATTGGATTGTGATGTTTTTATGCCCTAGTACATGGTCAATTTTTGTGTAGGTTCCATGTACTGCCAAGAAAAAAGATATATTCCTTTCTATCCCCATTCAATTTTCTCCAGAGGTCTATGTTATCCAACTTTTCTAAAATTCTATTCACCTCTAACTTCTTTTTTGTTTATTTTGTGGTTAGATTTATCTAGTTCAGAGAGGGGGAGGTTGAGGTCCCCCACTAGTATGGTTTTTCTATTTATTTCTTCCTGTAGCTCCCTGAACTTCTCCTCCAAGAATTTGGATGCTATATACTTGGTGCATATATGTTTAGTAATGATATTACTTCATTGTCTATTTTGCCTTTTAGCAGGATATAGTTTATTCCTTATCTCTTTTAATTAGATCTATTTTTGCTTTTGCTTTGTCTGAGATCAGGATTACTACCCCTGCTTTTTTTTTTTTTTACTTCAGCTGAAGCATAATATATTCTCTCCAGTCTTTTAACTTTACCCTCTTTTTCAAATGTGTTTCTTGTAAACAACATATTGTAGGATTATAGTTTTTAATCCATTCTGCTGTCTGCTTCCATTTTATGGGAGAGTTCATCCCATTCACATTCACAGTTATGATTTCTATCTTTGTCTTTCTCTCTATCCTTTTCCCCCCATTTATGTTTTTCTTTCTCCTTTCTTCCTTTCCTTCCTCAAAAGAATTTTGCTTTTGACCACTGTGTCCCTTAATCTTCCCTCCTTTCTATCAGCCCACCCCCTTTTCTTTCCCCTTTCCCCTCTTACTGCCTATATGGCAAGTTAGATTTCTAAACCTAACTGAGTATGTTATTCCCTCCTTGAGCCAAATCTGATGAGACTAAGGTTCAAACAATGCTCACCTCCTTCTCTTCTTTCCCTCTACTGTAATATGTCTTTGTACCTCTTCATGTGATATTATTTACTTTTTTCTGCTTCTCATTTTCTCTTCTCCCTGAACAATTCCTTTTCACCCCTTAATTAGATTTTTAATCATCACCTCAAAGTCAATTTATACCCACACCCTCTGTCTTTGTATATTCCTTTTAAATATCATAATAGATACAGTTCTCAAGAGATAGAAGCATCATCTTCCCATGTAATGATGTAAACAGTTTGTCCTTATTGAATGACATGTTTTTTTCTTTCTTGTTTACTTTTTTATGCCTCTCTTGAATCTTGTATTTGAAGATCAAATTTTCCATTGAGATCTGGTCTTTTCATCAGGAAGGTCTGGAGGTTCCCTATTTCATTGAATGTCCATCTCTTTGCCTGAAAGATTGTGCTTAATTTCACTAGGTGATTGATTCTTAGTTGTAATCCAAGCTCCTTTGCTTTATGGAATATCATATTCCAAGACCTCTGATCTTTTAATGTAGAAGCTGCAAGGTCCTGCATAATCCTGACTGTGGTTCCATGATATTTGAATTGTTTCTTTCTGGCTGCTTGCAGTATTTTCTCCTTGACATGATAATTATGGAATTTAGCTACAATATTCCTTGGAGTTTTCATTTTGGGATCTCTTCCAGGAAGTGACCAGTGAATTCTTTTGATGGCTATTTTACCCTCTCGTTCTTGGACCTCAGGGCAGTTTTCCTTGATAATTTCTTTTTTCTGTATTTTTTCTTTTCTTTTTTTACTAATTTATTTTTAGTTTCTAGCAATCACTTCCATAAGCTTTTGAGTTTTAAATTTTCCTCCCCATCCCTCCCCAAGATGGTGTGCACTCTGATATAGGCTCTATATATACATTCTCATTAAACATATTTTCATATTAGTCATGTTGTAAGCAAGAATTAGAACCAATAGGAGGAACCACAAGAAAGAGGAAACAAAACAAAACAGAAGAAAAAAAGAGCTAATAGTATGCTTCGATGTGCATTCAAACTCCATAGATCTTCCTCTGGATATGGATAGCATTTTCCATCACGAGTCTTTTGGAATTGTCTTAGATCCTTGCATTGCTGAAAAGAGTTAAGTCTTTCAAAATCAGTCATCGCACAATGTAGCTATTACTGTGTACAATGTTCTCCTGGTTCTCCTCAGCATCAGTCCATACAAGTCTTTCCAGGTTTTTCTAAAATCTGCCTGCTCATCATTTCTTATAGCACAATAGTATTCCATTACATTCTTATGCCACAACCTGTTCAGCCATTCCCCAATTGATGGGCATCCCCTCAATTTCCAATTCTTTGCTGCCACAAAAAAGAGCTACTATAAATATTTTTGTACATGTGGATCCTTTTCTCATTTGTATGATCTCTTTGGGATACAGCCCTAGAAGTGCTATTGCTGGGTCAAAGGGTATGCACATTTTTATAGCCCTTTGGGCACAGTTCCAAATTGTCCTCCAAAATGGTTGTATCATTTCACTACTCCACCAACAATGCATTAGTGTTCCAATTATCCCACATCTTCTCCAACATTTATAATTTTCCTGTTTTGTCATATTGGTCAATCTGATAAGTGTGATGTGGTACCTCAGAGTTGTTTTGATTTGCATTTCTCTAATCAATAGTGATTTAGAGCATTTTTTCATATGACTATAGATGGCTTTAATTTCTTCATCTGAAAACTGCCTGTTCATATCCTCTGACCATTTATCAATTCAGGAATGACTTGGGTTCTTATAGCCCTTGATGATTTCTTGAAAGATGCTGTCTAGGCTTTTTTTTCTATCATGGATTTCAGGTAGACTAAATTAGCTCTTCTGGATCTATTTTCCAGGTTAGTTGTTTTTCCAATGAGGTATTTTACATTTTCTTCTATTTTTTCTTTCTTTTGATTTTGTTTAATTGATTCTTGATGTCTCATAGAGTCATTAGCTTCCACTTGCTCCATTCTAATTTTTAATGAATTGTTTTCTGCAGTTACCTTTTGTGTCTCCTTTTGTATTTGGCCAGTTCTACTTTTTTTTTTTTTTGGCTAGGCAATGGGGTTAAGTGACTTGCCCAGGGTCACACAGCTAGTTAAGTGTCATGTGTCTGAGGCCGGATTTGAACTCAGGTCCTCCTGAATCTAGGGCCAGTGCTCTATCCACTGCACCACCTAGTTGCCCCCCAGTTCTACTTTTTAAGGAGTTGTTTTCTTCAGGGAACTTTTTTTTTGATTATATCAATTGTATATTTAAAGGAATTATTCAATTGTTCTTTTACCTCTCTAATTTGACTTTTAAAAGCCTTCTTGAGCTCTTCCAAGGAATCTTTTTGGATTTGAGAGCAGTTCATATTTCCCTTTGAGGTTTCAGATGTGGATGTATTGGCAATGCTGTTCTCTTCTGAATTTATGTTTTGATCTTCCCTGTTCTCATAGTAAGAATCTATAGTCTTTGTTTTTCTATGTTGCTTTTTGCTCATGGTATTTGCCTTTTTTATGGCTTTTAAAGTTGATCTCTGCTTCTGGGGCACAGAAAGGATTGTCCCATGATTCTTGTGCTGTAAGATAGGGTCCTGCTTACTGGATTTGTGTGCTGGGTCCTCAGGTTCTAGAAGTTGGAGGCTGTAGAGACTATAGCTTACCTGTTGCTGAGCTGGAGCTGGTGGTGGTGGCTGGTGTGTGCCGAGGCCAGGTGGGGTTTTTCTGTGTTTCCCCAGGGTTACGCTGAAGCTTGCTGAGTGGGGTGTATGGGTGGAGTGGTCTGGTTGCTGGAGGTCACCTCTTCACCTGGGGCTGCACTACAGCATGCTTAGGCTCAGCTGCTGGTGGACAACATCAGCCACGCAAGTGGTGGTTCTCTGTGCTGGTGTCTGCCAGTTCCCCTGGCTGTGTTAATGCACATGGGGGTCCTGGTGTTGGTGCCTGCCCACTCCACCACCCTGGGTCTCATGATCTCCCACTGGTTTGCTAAAGTGGAGCTTGCAGCTGGCTTGCTGGTATGCCTTCCATCCTATATTGGTCCCCTTTGGCCACAGTAAGAGGGACCTTTCCTGTTAATCCTCCTAGCCTCATGAGCTAAAAAACTGCTGTTCCCCATCTTTCTGATGGCTCCACTGTTTCAGGATTTTTCCTGGGGAAGTATTTTCTAGGTTTTTGAAGGTCAATAAGGGAGAGTGAGAGTGACTTATTGCTTACTCTGCTATCTTGGCCCCCAGAACAATGGTAGATTCTTAAAATGAAAATTGAAATATCTAAAATTGCCTTTAGGAAATAATAGTGAATTTGGGATCTATACATTTCTGTGCCCATGTTACACATTAGCTAATTGGACTAAGAAATATCTGTTTTTTAAGGCAGGTGGGATGTTGCTTTCTGGTCTTAGAGATCATCCATTGACATCCAACACTTGATACTTCCATTCAAAATTCAACAAACATCGATTAAATGTCTCCCATATTCCACGTCTTGTGCTAGGCATTGGTCTGGAAGGATTCAGAGACAGAAAATAGACTCTGCTCTCAAGGAACTTACAATTTAATAGATGTGAAAAACTCTACACAAATAACTATATGATAAAGAAGGGGCTGACAAACTTTTTCTGTAAAAGGCCTGATAGTAAATATTTTAGGTTTTGCAGGTCAAGAGGCAAAATTGAGAATATTGTGGAGGTTTTTATATAACAAAAGAGAAAACAAGTTTCCATCAATTTATATTGGCAAAACTCAAACTATAATGATAATAATGAGTACTTTTTTGGTAATGTAGGTCTATTAATAAAAAGAATTTTGGGGGGAATTCTTTTTTTTCCAGATAACATTTCACTGTATTTTTAGGGTTCAACATTAGTGTTCCTGATCATCAAAATTGATTATAGATTTTTATTTGCCAATGCTGATCTGTAATAGAATTTCATATATTTTATCTTTGAAAATGTCTTTTCATGGAAATAGAGGCTACCAAATATTGATATCTGTCCATGAGCATGTGATTTTGAGCATATTCATTGTTTAGAAGGCACTTTTACAATTTTATTAGATTCTTCTCTTGATGTTTGCCTTTTAGAATCACACTGCAGATCAATCACTTCCAATTGAATGTTGGATGGAAGTTTCTCAATTGCACAGATAAATGAGTTTTGAAATATGGAAATTTCTTTTGCACTTACACCAAGGTCTGAAAAGACATTGCTAGAAGTCTAGTTTGAGCTTGAAAAATATATCTGCTGAAAATTTGTGTGGGAATGGAAATATCACTTCTCGTTTTAACTTTTGATAGCAAGGGAAGTGTATAATGCAGTTTGATATTACTTGCCATCAAGTTAACTTTACTACAGGATAAATTTCACATATATCCAAGTGCTATTTTGTCTTGTAATTTTAGGTTGAATTCATTAAGAGATATTACCAAGACTACAACAAAAACTAACTTCCAAAGCCATTCAGTGTTTGATAACAATGATTAAAGGCAGTTCTCACTCAGAAAAAAAATTAAATCCGGCCCTTAGCGCAAAAAATCATAATAAAACTTTCACCCTCTACTTTTCTTATTTTGGCATGACAGTTATACATTGAGAAAAAAATTAAATAAATCATTATGGCAGGTCGATTGAAGGTGGCTCTCAAAATGCTGTCAAGTTACAACTGTGCCATGAGCCATGAGTAATAGTGGAAAGCAATGAGGATGCCACATATGGTTTTCTCTGTCACAACTAGTCACCTCTACAGTTGTCACATGAAAGTAGCCATAGACAATACATAAATGAATTGGTGTGGCTGTGTTCAAATAAAACTTTATTAAAAAATGTAAAAAAAGAATCCATCCTTAGCTCACCAGCCCTTTAAATAAAAGAGAAAGAGAATTCATTCAGGTGGGTAAGCTAGGAAAGGCTCAAGCAAGTAACCCTTGAGCCATTTTGATTCTGAGCATTTCACTGACTGTCCTCCTTGTCTGGAACTGATTCTCTTCTCACCTCTGCCTCCTGGTTTCCCTGGCTTTTTTTTTTTTTTTTACAACTTAAAGTCCCACTTTTTGGAAGAAACCTTTCACAGTCCTTGACCCTAGTGCCTTCCCTCTGAGACTACTCCCAATTTATCCTGTCTATATATTTTATGTGCATAGTTGTTTGCAAATTGTCTCCCCCATTAGAATGTGAGCCCTCAAAAATAAGGATGTTCCCCTTTCTTTCATTCCCAGTGCTTAGCCTGGTGCACTCATAGGGTGGGTAGAGGATTATGGTCATCTCCATCCCTAGGATGGATACATCTTTCCCCAATTTTGTCTTTAGAAGCCCCTCTCTTCCTTCAGGGCACAGATCAGGGTCAGCCAGTCAGTCAACTAGTATTTATTAAGGGTCTCTTACATGTCAAACACATGTGTGGCCAAGGCAAATCACAACACTGAAACTCTAGGATATTGATGCCTTTCCACCCCGCCCCCCAATAGAGTCTGCAAGAAACATCCCCTTGGGTGTATCATTTCTCCTGGGAGATTGCTCAGCTGGGCTCTCAGGTTCTGCTACTTTTTACTGATCAACTGTCAATTGCCAGGTATACTTCTCTCTTGAGCCAATTCTCTTTTTATACTACCAAGGTTCTTGATTCTTGAAACTGCTTCAAGCCTTAAATGACTACATCTCTTTTTCCTGTCTGTCTGGAATCTTTTTTGATATGCTTCTTGTGGAGTTCAGTGACTCCTTCTGGTAGAGCTCTGCTTCAAAGTGACAATAGAAGATAGGTGGGTGGGAGAGAAATTTCTTCACTCTAATGAGTAATTCCCTCTCAGGGACTTTATTCCTCTTTCTGGGAGGAAATGGTTAATTTTTAGCACAACAAATATCAAAATACTCTTCAAATTCCATCAGAGATAGTTGTTCACCCTTTGCAAAAGAACCAACAAGTGTTAATACATTAATACTTCATCATCTATGATTACACCCTCAATACCTCAGTCTCCTCTTTTTCTTTTTTTTAAATAACATTTTTATTGATATTTTGTTTTCTGTGGTCTAGATTCTCCCCTCTCCATCCATTCCATTTCCCCTCCAGAGAGCTATTTCTTGTAACAAAGAATTCTGAGTTATTATAAATATAACAAATTTCTATAAAGATAATCCTATTTTTCTTCCTACTCCCACTGTATAATCAGAGATATGTTCTCATAGAATAAAAAAAGTCACCCAGTAGCTTGCTTTCAGATGAAAAACAAACAAACCTGAGAGCTATTATTAAATGTCAGAGCTAGGACTCACACCAGGTATAAATCTGACATGATTTGTGTGTGTTCCTGGATTCATCCGTCATGTTTTTTGGAGGATCTTTGCAATGATACCCATACCTAACATCAAATCTTTTACTCTACCATATTAGAAACATGGTACAATGAGCTTTTTTTGGTGAAAATTGAATCTACTAAGTGCAGACGGGCAGACTTAGTATAACAATTTATGTAGGAAGGTCATTACAGATATTCACTGAAACTTCCAGAAAGTATGATATATCTCTGGCTTGTAAAAAGACTACTGAGTTCATGCAACTATTTCTCTATACTTTTTTTTTTAACATTTTAGGATTATGGTGATAAGATTTAGTTCAGAGATCAGTCCTTATCTCTAAGGCTCAATTGAAGGCTGATACTCAGTCTCCTCTTTTCATAGATTCTGGTGTCCATTTTTCTTTTAAAACTATGTCTATTTTTTTTGGTGAGTCAATTGAGATTAAATGACTTTCTCAGGGTCACACAGCTAGTAAGTGTTAAGTGTCTAAGGTCAGATTTGAACTCAGGTCTTCCTGACTCCAAGGCCAGAGCTCTGTCCACTGTACCACCTAGCTGCCCCTATGTCTTTCTTTTCAACAACTATTACAGTCATTATCCTACTATAAGCCTTATGAACAAGACTGTGAAATACCACTTTTTCAGTGGTACTATAATAGGATGCAAGTATGAAAATCTTACAATTTTAACCTGTATTTGTGGTCAAATGAGAATATAGGGTGATATCTACCTAAAGGGGGGAGTGATTAGTAAAGTAATAAGAAAAGGATGTAAAGTAATAGTTTTCTAATTAAATGGAATAGTAAACTTTGAGAAAGCAACAGGATTAGACTGTTTTCTTTAAAAAGTATATGCATATATATGATCGCTTTCCAAATTTATCTATTATGGAAATTTAGGCTTTCAGTATGTCTTAGCAATAAGTTCTCAAAATTGGATTGAGGATTTTAATTTTAAAATTGTACTGATAATTATAAGGAAAGTGAAATTATTTTACCATTTATGAAGTATTTGTCTCATAATTTTAAAAGGTAGAAGATTTCATTTTACAATTAGACCTTTAGTGAATTTTTTAAAAATTCATATATCAGGTTTAGGATTTAGGTGAGGCTAGAAACAGCAAATGGTATATAAAATGAAATTCTCTGAAGTTTTAATACTGGAGAACCAAATTTAAGTGATTGTACTAAATTGTATTGTCTTGTTACTACCAGAATTATCTAGGAATCTCTAGATTTGGAACCAGAGAAGCAAAGCCCCCTTAGAGCTGTCCTGAGATTGAAGCCTATTGTCCAAGAGGAAAGATCTAAGGAGAAGATGACTACATGAGGCATCTGCGACTCAAAACTAGTCTGATTAAATGGACATTGAGAATGGATCACCAGGATACAAGGAGACTTGATGTTAATTAATATTGATGATAGTTATTGTATTGTCTTGGTCTTTTGTTTCATAGTGTTTGTGTTGAAGCTTTCTTAGTTACTTTGGTGACATGTAAATCTCCCTTCTCAAAACTAGTCCATTGTGAGACCTCTAAGTAGTTTGATCTGTAACCTGACATAATGTAATTATGATTATGAATTTATGAAAAACCTTATAAATTTGACTTATAGAAAAGTGATCAATGGAAGGAATGGGTTGCCCACTCCCTCATAAGGTGAATAGGGGGAAATTGAGTGAATCAAGGGGATTAGGAAAGCAAGTGATTAATAGTGGGAACTGAGTGAACCATACTGATTCCATCTTGTGGCTCAATCCTGGAACTAGCTTAGTATCTTTTCAATTACGGGTCTAGTGCAACTTTTGTCTTGTGAGAAAACTTCATTCAATTGTGGGAATTGGGAGAAAACCTTATTGCATTGTTTGAACCTAGCTCTGTGTGGCTGGGAAATTGAACCATCTCTACATGCTGTTTAGAGACTCTTAAACAAAGACCTAGGTTATGCTGACCAGAAACTTAGATCCAAAGATTGATGCAAGGAGTTTTCTCACAGTTGCACATCTCAAGCAACCCATATGTCTTATTTTAAAATGGGCCTATACTGATCAATCAGTCAGTCACTGTTTCCATATTACAAATATTTGGGGAGTGGGACACTTCCTTTTCTGAATTCAGAAAACTGCACCTGTTCACCCCCCTTCCTGAATCTAAGGGCCCCTACCAGGTCCTTTTGACTACTCCCACATTTGCCAAATTGGTGGGAATTGACTCCTGTATTATCTGAAGAAAGCCCTGACTCCTGAGTAGACAGCAGAACCCTCCAGGGACCTCAAGGTTTGTCTTGCATGGACCCAGAAGCAGCTGACAGCCAGATAACTCAGCTGTCCCAAGATTATGGACAAAGGCTGACTATACCATCCTAGCTTTTTCATCTTCCCTTTTGCTATGTGTCTGACCACCAAGGCCTTGAGTTAAGCATGTGTTGGCATTTTCTCCCTTTAATTTCTTGACTTCCCTTTCTTTTTCTGCTTGTACAAATGATAGCTATGCAAGACCTACTGCTTTTTATGCTTACGATCTTCATCCTATTGAGAGTTTCACAATGATACCTAGTACATACTTCCCCAATAGGTCCCCTCAAGGAACTAACCTCCTGGGACAAAAATGCCATTCTTCCTCTATCCTCCTTCATTGTTAAGGGGGAAGGGCTAACAAATTATTGGATTTGCCACCTTAACCCCCAAGCTCACCAACCTAGCCTTAGAGTTGTCCCTCAACTCAACATCTTTTATCTCTGTGGCTGGATCCCATTTCTACTGAGTTCCATGGTGACTTCAAGAGCCTCCCCTTTCTCTCAGTTCATCCTGAGTCTGCCTCTCCCTAGATTACTACTGCTGAGACCCTGTTTAGTATCATTGTCTCAGGAACACTTCTTCTGCTAATGCTCTCCTTTTAGCACTAGCAGCTCAGGACCTCAATCTTACTGAAGATAGTGTGCCCAATAAGACTTTCCTTGCAGCTGCCACTTTGATCTCCCGTGGCAAAGCTATCTATAAGTTTTCCATCTCTAAGTGGGCCTACTGTTACCCTTCTCTTCCAACTTCCCACTTATCTGCTTCTGCTAGCAGCTGCCTTTGATGTCACAACACATATTACTGTCTGTCTCCCTCTCCATTATATCTTCCACTGCAATTCCCCTCGTGACATCTTGGCTTATACCTGTCTCTCCTTTCTTGGTCAAAGTGGGAAGGGTTCCCCCTTGGCCAAAAGGGGGAAATGTCAGGGCCCCATTCCAAAATCATACCTCCTTTTGTTCCTCTCTTTTCTTACTATTAGGAGATGCCTTGTTTTACAGGGCTAAGGCCCAGCAAGCAAGTTGTGATATGAGCTTGGCATAACAACAGTCCTTTGCACTCACCCAGTGGATGAACTCTGCTGCAGTTAAATCACAGAACTGACATCCCCTGAGCTCAGGCAAGCACCACTAGAAACCACATCTTGGACAAGAAGCCCTGCTATTAATGGACTTTTTATCAGTAGGTAAACTTGCCTCACTGTTGCTGTTATGCCTCCCTGCTGTTGCTACACCTCACTGCTTGATTCTTTGTCTAGCCACAACTATATGTATCATGGCTTAGCCTCACTGCCTTGGTCTCTTTGGTCTGGCATGAAAGTCTAATTTTCCTCCTGTAGTGGAATAAAGAAGGCTTTTTGCTGTAACTCCTGTAGTTCTTTGGTCATTTATTTTTCAGAGTTGATAGTTGGTGTATAACCTCTGGAAGCTCTCTGGTATTTTCAGAGTTAACAATCTCAAAACCAACAATGGAGATATTGCTGTGGATTGTTTGAACAACCTTATCATAAAGATGTAATAAAGATCTATACCAAGTCTACCAAGTTCAGAGGGGTAGAGAAAGTTCAGTAACAAATATTTGTTCAAGGAGTTCAATTTCATTGGCAGTCAGTTCATACTAAACGTTGGATGCAGAATTGCTCCAATACACCCATTCTGGTGGATGTCAAGGATGTGGTACCTGAAGTGAACCAAATGAAGGCATTCTGCTAGTATGTTCATGATGGGGAAGAAAAGTGTTAGAAAGATACTGATAGACTCAGTCATCATTGGCATTGCAAGTTTTTATTTCGGTCCTTTGACCGAATTGTCCAGTGACATAAACACTGATGTCCTATTCCCAAGGAGGTCATCATGTGTCATTAATTTCCAGTGTTATGGCACTTTTATTGCCAAGACTCTTACTGCCCTGAAACCATAGACTATATGCTTCATCATGGTTTTGAAAATCTTCACCACCCTGGAAATCACTGCCAATGATGACACAAACAAGGAATGATTACTTTGGGTCCCAAAGAGATCTTCCAACTGTGGCAAAGCACTTTGTGGCCTCGTCTATCAATGTACCAAAAGCTAGAGTTTGGACTTAACACTTAAAATGTTTGGATTCTGGGCCTGCTGTTGGGATAAATTCACTGTGATCAACTCTTTGTCTTTCAATCACCTTCATGTTCATTTTGACAATGTTGAGCAGCTTCTGTCAAGACTCACTGGATGTTCAATCACTTCCACATGATCCCACCAGAGGAAAAATGCCTTTGTGGTGTTTGCCATATCAACCATATGGTACATTAACTCTTTTGCGAGCTAGACTCAGGCCCTGTTGCCCTATGATGACCAGTATACTGCCCTATACACCACTTTGCTTCCTGCTTCCAGTATTGCAACATAGAATGAAATGGGAAGTATATTACCAAGTCAAATGGTCCAGTTGACTATAATATAATTCCCATTGTTTGGGGAGAGCCAAGGACCAATAGCCACTATGATTTATGCCACGTAATTCACCAAAGTACCTGATAATTCCCTGTGATTTTGCCATCCTTATCTAGGTACAGCTTCCAATATTTAATGACCTTTATTACAAGATCCTCCTAGCTAACTTCCCAGCTCAGACTGGGGTTCTGATGAAGGGGAAAATAGCAAAGGAACACAAGGAACTCCAGAAATAACCTGGAAAACCATCAGCCCCACAGGGTCTTTGAGGGAAATCATCCCCACAAAGCTCATTCCATTTATTCTTAGAACATTAATTGTTGCACGTGAGCCCAGGAACATTGTTCAGGGCATTGTCTGGGATGTCAACAATTATGATCAGTAAAGAGTGGAGTTAGGAAAGCAACTGGCTTAGCAAACTGAGCCTGAGTTGGATTCAAATGTGAATGTTCATGTTGGCTCTACCAATGGGCAAATCAACTTTCTAAAAAATAAAAGAAAATAAGGTCTCCAGTACCCTATTATTCCTCTTCATCTTCCTGCTCCTCCATTATAGTCTCATTTCTGGAAAAATCTAACTGAAAAATCATTCATGCTTTCACCATTGCCTATTGTATAATAAGTTTGGCAGATTCAGATGATTGTTTTTATCTCTTTACTCAAAAGTAAATCAATCCCTCCAGTTATTTGGGAGCATTCATTTAAGCTAAGGAGAATGACAAGAGACTGGCTTGCAAATGAGAAAGTTACTAATTTATTAATTTTAATGGGGGAATATATGAATCAGTTTTCTAAGGCAGAAATGACTGATTAGAGAGGGACCTTTATATTCCTCTAGGGTTTAAGAGGCAGGGCAGGGGAGGGAAAGACAAGGAATAGAGAAGGGAAGGGAAGGGAAAAAAAGAAATCAAAGTTTAACACCATTGTTGTTATACTTCCATTCAATGGACCTAATGAACAACTCAGCCTTAGACTCATTTTTCTACACCTAACTGAACTCTCTGGATCATGTCCTCAATTGTGTGGGAAGCCTTTAATACATCTCTGGCAAGTCCTACAACCTGGAGACAGAAATTATTTTGGGGGGAAATGGTGATATTCAGATTTCTCTGTAGCTCGTTCAGTTCCTTGAATTCCTCTTCACCGAAGTTTTGGATGGCTTCATCTGAGGAGGAATAACTCTTTTGTCCTTTTAAAATTAAATCTTGTATCCAAGAGACAGTGTTTTCAATATTCTCCTTACTTTCACCACATATCTGAAACACAGTTGATTCCATTTTCTTTCCAAAAACCAAATCATGTCTTGTAAGACCTAAAAGTACTAAAAAAAATAATTAATACTGTGAGAATATACTCATGAATGTTTCCTAAATAATGCCAATCACAAAAAAGTGTGCAACTTACCTTTTAATTTGGAGAACAATGAGGTTGGCATCGTAGAGCCCTCCCTTTTTTTCATAATGCCATAAAACATTTTTAGTAGCTGTGGTTGGAAGATGACTACTTTTATATTTTTCATTGATTGGCCAGACCCTTTCCATGCAAAGTCTTCAATAGCATCAATTATTTTTTTAGTAACAATATCTGGGTCTTGTTTAGCATTTCCTATAAGAATATAACAATAAAAAGATACTACCAAGCAATCAATTTGTAGGTTGAAACATTTATAGCTAGAAAGGACCTTAGAGGCCACTTAGTCCAAATCTTTCCTTTTACAGATGAGACAATTAAAGCTTAGAGAAGTTAAGCGATTTTTCTTTCCCATGTCTACACAGTTAGTGAAGTATCTGGCAAGGAATTCGAGCCCAGGTCTTCCTGATTCTAGCTCCAGCATCCTTTCCACAATAACATGATATGTGTGATGTGCCTAGGATTTGGTCCTAGAAACCTACAGTCCCCAGGGCAATGGACCCATGAATCTGATTAAGACTTTGAACTCCCCTACCCAGGCAGTTCAGGTCTCTATTCTTCTTTTGTCCCAGCAGGTTGTCCTTTATGGTAGGTAATTTATCTCATCCTCTAAACTCTGAAGGACACTTACATGAAGAGAAGCCATCCAATGTGGGTTCAAACTCTGTATTTTTCTTTGAAAATAGGAGAATGTAACATCCCTTTGAGTTACCTCATTACAAAGGTCATTTATTCAACTATCTATATTATTTTTTATATCTCTGGGTACCAAGGAAGATTTTTTTAAAAACCCAAACTAAATGTCTTTTCCCACAGGGAGCTTATACCATAAGGTATGTAATCCTTTTCATTGGTTCTAGCTGATAAATCTAGCCTGCAGCCTTAATTCTGACTGTCAGTATGAAAACTTTCTACCACTGGTCAAAAAGGTAATTAGACAAAAGACTGAGGATGAAACAGGGTAAACTCATCACTACTCTCCAAACTCAGAAACTGTCCAAAGTGGGTTAGCAACAGCATCTTTATATAGTATCATAGAATTAAAAGCTGAAAGAGACCTTAGAGATATCATCTAACCTTCTCATTTTGAAGATGAGGAAACTGAGGCCAAGAGAGGGGAAGTGACTTGTCTAAGATAACAGAGGGTCGGAATTTTAAACCAGGTTCTTGACTCCAAATCCAGGATGAAGAATTAAATTGTTACATGAATATGAAATATTTAATGAATATCACCCTAAGACTTATATGAAATGATGATGGATGAAGGAAACAAAGCCAAAAGAAGAAAATTTGTAATGACTAAAATGATGTAAAAAAAAGAGTCAAAATGGAAAGGCAACACAACTCTGGTCAGTGATTATGGCCAAACTTAGTATCATACTGTCCAAATTAAAGGACACACCCCTCTTTTCTCTTAAAAATTGACAAATTGTTTGAAGGGGATATATGTTCTAAAGGATTTTTGGGGAGTATTTGTTGGGCAATATCTGTTAGGTTGAAAAAGTCGAAATTTTTTAAAAGAGTAAGTACAAATTAATAATGTTAACTATATATACATATATGTATATGTGCACATATATATTTAAAATAAAAGTTATCCTAGAAGTTATGTAGAGGGTGGAGCTAAGACAAAGAAGCTAAACAACCAGGATACTACTGTAGTAATACAGGTATAAAGTGACGATGAGCTGGGCTAGGGTGCTGTCCATGGTAGTAAAGAGAAGGAAGAACTGAGTCTGAGAAATATCATGGCAGAATAATCATGGTAAAAATAATCAACAAACTTCTTTCACAGCATGGCTAACATGGAAATGTTTTACATGATTGTACATATATATAACCTATATCAAATCATGTAACATCTTAAGGAGGGAGGAGGGAAAAAATTTGGAATTAAAAATTTCTTAAATGAATATTTTAAATTGTCTTTACATGTAATTGGAAAAAATAGAATACTATTTAATATACATAGAAAAGAGGATAATCAACAAATATAGTATATCTGGATAAGGGATCAAGGTGGCATGAAGAAGAGACCAAAGCCTGGATTTGGAGGTTGTAAGTCTTGGGAAAAAGAAAAATAACAATGCCTTTAGTCATAAAATGGAAATGGAAAATGGTTCCAATTTGTAGGAGAAGATAGTGAAAAGAGCACTGGAAAGGATGTGAGTTTTAATTGTGTCTTTGTACTAACTCACTGTTCATTGATCTTGGCAAGTCACTTAACTTTTCTAGATTTCAATGTCCTCATCTGAAAAAGGAGGGAATGGCCTAAAAAAACAGTAAACTGTTGAAGGCCCCTTTCAGCTCTAAAAATCTGATGATTCCACTTCTGTAATGAATTTGTTTGATGTGGTAACTTTTAGGTAGCAGCTAGAACTTGAAACAGAATTAGGAAGGAGGTAGGTGGCATGGTGCATAGAGTTCTGGACTTGGAATTAGAATATCCTGAGTTCAAATCCTGCCTCAGAAACTTACTAGTTGTGTGACCCCGAACAAGTCACTTAACCTTGCTCCAATTCACTTTCCTCTTCTAGAGAATGGAGATATTTACAATAGCTAGAATTTATAGAACTTTGAGGTTTGCAAAATGCTTCATAAATATTATCTTATTTTGTACTCACAACAACCCTGTAAGGTAGGTGCAATTATTCTCTGAGGAAAATAGAGAGACAAGAGAAGGATGAAGCCTTGGCGGAAAGAGAGGAAGAAGAAGAGCTGCTGAAAGAAATTGAACAATGAATTAATTTTTTTTCCTTTCCACTTAGTCCTGTCTCTATTCTTTTGTGCCCCTTTCTTGCTCTTTATCAGTCTAGTCTGGGGTGGGGTACCTGCAGCCTCAAGGCCACATGTGGCCCTCTAGGTCCTTAAGTGCAGCCCTTTGACTGAATCCAAACTGCACAGAACAAATCCCTCTAATAAAAGGATTTGTTCTGTAAAACTTGGACTCAGTCAAAGGTTGCATCTGAGGCCCTAGAAGGTTCCCCATTCCTGGCTATTATTTTGATTTTCTTTTTCACCTTGTTCACTCATGGTTTGAGTATTCACTAAGACCCACTGATTCCCACAAAGGCAATGGTGCTTAGAGTTAAAAATATTATCAAGACAGACTAACCTCATAGTTATTTGCCTTGTCAAATTTTATTCTTAATTTATTAGTGAATACAGACGCTAAGGGACACTGATAATTTAGAAACTAATTCTGCCAAGAAGCTACATACCTGTTCCAATGAGTGGGAGGGCAACAGATTTGCTCTTCAAGTGTTCACACTCTTGTAAGACACTGGAAACTGTTTCTTTAATGTCTTTGTGACCAATTACATGAATTATTTTTTGGCACTTCAGATTTCCCCCTTGTGTAATTATAAAATTGTCATGAGGCAGTTTAGCTGGAGAAATGAAGAAGAAAAGTAAAAGGCATAAAACATGAACCATTTAAATCTGTCGGTTATTGAGAATATAAAATATTATATTTAGGCAAAGGAAAATAGTACATAAAAGAGTCCTGAATGACACAATTCTTGTTGATTTTTTCTGTTTAGATTTGAATAGACATTTTTTTTAGTGAGGCAATTGGGGTTAAGTGACTTTCCCAGGGTCACACAGCTAGTAAGCGTCAAGTGTTTGGTCTGAGTCCGGACCTGAACTCAGGTTCTCCTGACTCCCGGGCCAGTCCTCTATCTACTGCACCACCTAGCTGCCCCTAGATTTGTATAGACTTCCAAAGATGATAAGGACTGTATGAGTCATGTAAGTACAACTGTCTCACATGCATGAACTCCTAAAACATCATTGACAAGTTATTATGCACTTTCTATGTAAACACCTCCAGCGATAGCAAGCCAATTCCATTTGGGGGCAACTATAATATTAAGGTCTTCTTTAAATCAGGCTTATTTGCAATTTAAGTTTTGCCTCATTGCAAGTTAAGTTTTGTCCTCTAGAGCTTCATGCAATAGGTCTAATCCCCTTTCCATATGCCAAGCTTTCAAGATAATGAAGATAATGAACTTTACTCCATCTCCTACCACTCTTATGTTGTCTCTTTTTGAGACTGATGAAAGTCTGTTGCATATGACAGCACCTGGTGAAAGTTTTCACAGACTCATAAGCAACTTCCCTAAAGCCCTAAAAGATTATTTAAAATTTTTTTAAAAATAACATTATTTTTCATCATTCTTTTCTTTTTAAATTGAATTCCAAACCTCACCCACTGAGACTGTAAGCAAATGATATCAATTAAACATGTGAAATCATGCAAAACATATTTCCATATTAGCCCTATCACAACAATGAAAAATAAATAAAATGAGGAAATTATACTTTAATTTGCAGAGTTCACTTCTCTCTCTGGACATGGATAACATTCTTTCATCATGAGTCCTTCGAACTGTATTGGATCATTAAATCGATCAGAGTAGTCAAGTCTTTCACAGTTGATCATCATTATAACATTGCTGTTACTGTGTACAATGATGGTTCTTCTCATTTCACTTTGCTTCAGTTCATATGGATCTTGGCATGTTTTTTCCCCCTAAAACTACCCAACTAGTCATTTTTTTTAGGCAATTGGGGTTAGGTGACTTGCCCAGCATCACACAGCTAGTAAGAGTCAAGTGTTTGATCTGAGGCTGGATTTGAACTCAGGTCCTCCTGACTTCAGTGCTCTATCCACTGCACCTCCTAGCTGCCCCTCCAACTAGTCATTTCTTATAGCATGATAATACTTCATCACAATCATATGCTCAATTGATGAGCATCACCTCAATTTCCAATTCTTTGATACCACAAAAAGTTGCTATAAACTTTTCCTTTTTCTTTGATCTCTTTGGGATACAGACCTAATACTGGTATTACTAAGTCAAAAGGTATACATAGCTTTGTAGCCCTTTGGGCATGGCACCAAATTGTTTTCCAGGATGTTTGGACTAGTACTCAACACCCCCAACAGTTTATTAGTGTACCTATTTTTCCTCGTTCCCTTCATCATTTGTCATTTCTGATAGGTGTGATGTGGTACCTCAGAATTGTTTTAATTTGCATTTCTCTAATCAATAGTTATTTAGAGCATTTTTCATATCATTATAGATAGCTTTGATTTTTTCCTTTGAAAACTGCCTGTTCATATCCTTTTACCATTTATCAATTGGAAATGGCTCTTACTTTTATAAATTTGACTCAATTTCCTATATATTTGAGAAATGAAGTTTTTTCAGAGAACCTTGTAAAATTTTTTTTATATTACTTCATTGTCTACGCTACTTTTAGCAAAATGTAGTGTCTTTGATTATCCCTTTTAATTAGGTCTCTTTTTGCTTTTGTTTTCTCTGAGATCATGATCACTACCCCTGCTTTTTTTTTACTTCAGCTAAAGCATAAAAGATTTTGCTTCATCCCTTTATTTTGACTCTGTGTGTTTCTGTTTCAAATATGTTTCTTGTAAACAACACATTGTTGTATTCTTATTTTTAATCCTTTCTAGTATCCATTTCTATTTTGTGGGTAAACTCATCCCATTCACATTCACAGTTAATGATTTCTGTGTATTTCCCTCTATCCTAATTTCCCCCTCTTTCTTCTCTCTCTATTTTTATCCTGTCCCTCTCAAGAATATGTTTTGCTTTTGACCACTGTCTCCCATAATCCACCCTCCTTTTTATCATCCTCCTCACCCATGTCTCATATCCCCTTCCACCCCCCCCCCACTTTACTGTTGGGTAAGAGGTTTCTATACCCAACTAAGTGTGTGTGTGTGTGTGTGTGTGTGTGTGTGTGCGTGTGTCTGTGTGTGTGTATTCTTCTCTCTTTGAACCAATTCTGATGAGTATGAGGTCCAAGCATTACCTGCCACCCTCTCCATTTTCCCTTCCACCATAAAAACTCTTCTTTCGTGCCTCCTTTACATGAGAAATACTTCCCTATTCTACCTCTCCCTTTCCCCTTCTCTCAGTGCTTTCCTTTTTTCTCACCTCCTCATTCTTTTGGGAAGATCATCCCAATATAATCACCTCACATTCATGCCTTCTGTCTATGTAGACTTCTTCTAACTGCCCTAATAATGATAAAGTTCTTAGCAGTTAGATGTGTCATCTTCTCATGTAGGAATGTAAACAGTTTAATTTATTGAGATCTTTATGACTATTTTTTTACCTTTCTGTGCTTCTCTTAAGTCTTGTATTTGAAAGTCAAATTTTCTATTCAGCTCCTGTCTCTTCATCAGAAATGTTTGAGTTCTTAGAATAATTGGGAGGTGGAGCCAAGACAGAGGAGTAATGGTCTGAGATCTCCCCCAAAACCCTCCAAATACCTTTAAAAATGACTCTAAACAAATTCTTGAGCAGCAGAACCCACAAAAAGATGGAGTGAAACAAATTCCTGACCCAAGATGACTTGGAAGGTTGGTAAGAAAGGTCTGTTGCACCAGGGAAAGAGAGGAGTGTAGTCCAGCATAGGCAGTGCCAATGCAGACCAGGTCTCAGCAAACCTGGAGCAGTCCTCAGGGCTACTAAATCGGGGGCAGCAATGGTGGTTTCCAGACCTCTCAGCCCACAAACACCAAAGACAACTTAGAAGGTTAGCAGGAAAGGTCTGTTGCACCTGGATGAGAGTGGAGCACAGTCCAATGCAGATTGTGCCAGCACAACCCAGGGTGAGGAATAGTACTAGCACACCAGAGTTTACAGCCACAGTGGAGGTGAGACCCTCCTTACAGTTTCAGGGTAGAAAAGAGTGCTTGTGGTTGCCCATGGACCAGAGCACAAGCTAGGAGAGTAGTAAAGACCTTTCCTTAGATCATACCACCTTGGAATAACTGAAAACTTACAGGTACCTAGAAGTATCTCTGAAAACAGCTGCATAAAACCCCTGAAGCTTGGGACAGTGTACCCTCCACCCTGGAAGCAGAGCCCTACTTTAACAAAGACTTAAAAGTCAAGTAATAGGCTGAGAACATAAGAAAACAATGGAACAAACTCTGACTATAGAAAGTTACTATGGTGACAAGGAAGATCAAAACACACATTCAGAAGAAGACAGCAAAGTCAAAGTTCCCACATGCAAAGTTTCCAAGAAAAATTTCAACTGATTTAAGGGCATGGAAGAGCTCAAAAAGAATTTTGAAAATTGAGTAAGAGAGATAGAGGAAAAATTGGGAAGAGGAATTAGAATGATGCAAGAAAATCATGAAAAATGAGTCAACAGTTTGGTAAAAGAGACACAAAAATACTGAAGAAAATAACACCTTAAAAAACAGACTAGGCAAAATGGTAAAAGAGGTCCAAAAAACCAATGAGGAGAACAATGCCTTAAAAAGAAGAATTGTCCAAATGGAAGAAAAAAAGATCTAAAGGCTCACTGAAGAAAATAATTCCATAAAAATTAGAATGGAGCAAGTGGAAGCTAATGACTTTATGAGAAATTAAGAAACAATAAAACAAAACCAAAAGAATGAAAAAATAGAAAACAATGTGAAATATCTCATTGGAAAAACAACTGACCTGTAAAATAGATCCAAGAGAGATAATTTAAAAGTTATTGGACTACCTGAAAACCAAGATCAAAAAAAGAGCCGGGATATCATTTTCAAGAAATCATCGGGGCAGCTAGGTGGTGCAGTGGATAGAGCACTGGCCCTGGATTCAGGAGGACCTGAGTTCAAATCTGGCCTCAGACACCTAACACTTACTAGCTGTGTGACCCTGGGCAAGTCACTTAACCCTGTTGCGTAGCCAAAAAAAAATAGTCAGAAAAAAAAAGAAATTATCAAGAAAAACTGCCTTGATATTCTAGAACCAGATGGTAAAATAGAAATTGAAAGATTACAACCAAGAATCATCTACCCAGCAAAACTGAGTATAATCTTTCAGGGGGAAAATGGAAATTCAATGAGCTAGAAGACTTTCAAGCATTCTTGATGAAAAGACCAAAGCTGAATAGAAAATTAGACTTTCAACTCAAGAGAAGCATAAAAAGATAAGCAGGAAAGGGAAATTAGAAAGGACTTAATAAGGTTAAATTATTTACATTCTTACATGGGATGATGATATTTGTAACTCATAAGACCTTTCTCATTATTAGGGTAATTAGAAGGAGTATATATAGGCAGAGGGTATAGGTGTGAATTGAATATGAAAGAATGATATCTAAAAAATAAAATTAAGGGTTGAGAGAGGAATGTACTGGGAGAAAGAGAAAGGGAGAGGAAGCAAGGGGTAAATTATCTCATGTAAAAGAGGCAGGAAAAGGCTTTTACAGTGGAGAGGAGGTGAAGGGGAGTGAGTGAAACTTACTGTCATCAAAATTGTCTCAAAGATGGAATAACATACACACTCAATTGGGTATAGAAATCTATCTTACCCTACAGGAAAGTAGTGGGGAAGGGGATAAGAAAAAGAGGCTAATAAAAGGAAGGGAAGATTAGTGTGGGGCGGGTAGTTAGAAGCAAAATGCTTTTGAGGAGGGACAGGGTGAAAGGAGAGAGAGAATAGAATAAATGGAGGGAAATAGAGTTAGCAATAGTAACTGTGAAAAAAATTTTGAAGCAAGTTTCTCTGATAAAAGCCTCATTTCTCAAATATATAGAGAACTAAGTCAAATTTATAAAAATAAGCCATTCCCCAATTGATAAATGATCAAAAGATAAGATCAGTTTTCAGGTGAAGTAATCAAAGCTATCTACAGCCATATTAAAAGAATACTCTAACTCACTGACTGAAGAAATCCAAATTAAAACAATTCTGAGGTCCTACCTCATACATATTAGATTGGCTAATAGGACAGAAAAGGTAAATGAAAAATGTTAGAGGGGATATGGGAAAAAATGAAACATTAATGCACTATTGGTGGAGTTGTGAATTGATTCAACCATTCTATAGAGCAATTTGGAACTATGCTCAAAGGGCTATAAAACCATGCATACCCTTTGAATTAGCAATACCACTACCAGGTCTGTATCCCAAAAGAGATAAAAAACCAAAAGGAAAAGGACCCATGCGTACAAAAATATTTATAGCAGCTCATCTCTGGGGTTAAAGAATTAGAAATTGAGGTGTTGCCCATCAATTGGGGAATGGATAAACAAGTTATAGTATATGATTATGATGGAATACTATTGTGCTAAAGAAATGATGAACCTGAAAAGGTTTTTCCAGAAAAACCTGGAAAGACTTGCACAAGCTGATGCAAAGTGAAATGTACTGTGTACAAAATAATAGCATTGTTGTAAGATGTTCAGCTGTGAATGGCTTAGCTATTCTCAGCATTGCAATGATCCAAGACAACTCTGAAGGACTTATGATGAAAAAAATGCTATCCATCCCCAGAGAAAGAACTGATTGTGTCTGAATACAGATTGAAGCATATTTTTTTTTACTTTATTTTTTTTGAGGTTTTTTGTCTGCGTTTGCTTTCACTAATATTTCACTAATTTCACTGACATTACTATAATGGATATGTTTTGCATGACTAACATATATAATCTATATCAAGCTGTTTGCCTTCTCAATGAATAAGGGTGGGGAGGGAGGAACGGAGAGAATTTGGAACTCAAAGTTTTAAAAATTAATGTTAAAATTATTTTTACATGTAGCTGGGGAAATTTTTTTTATAAATAAATAATTATAAAAAAAGGAATGCTTGAAAATCCTCTATTTCATTAAATATCCTTCCTCCTCTGAAAGATTATACTCAGTTTTGCTTGGTAGGTGATTCTTGGTTGCAATCCTAGCCCCTTTGCCTCCAGGAACATCAAATTTCAAGCCCTCTCCTCCTTTAAAGTGGGAGCTACTAAATCTTGTGTGAGCCTGACTGTGGTTCCATGTTATTTGAATTGTTTCTTTTTGGATACTTACAATATTTTCTAATTGACATGGGAGCTCTGGAATTTGGCTATAATATTCCTGGAAGTTATGATTTTGTGATCTCTTTCAGGAGATAATTGATGGATTTTTTCAATTTCTATTTTACCACCTGGACCTAAGATATCAGAGCACTTTTTCTTCATAATTTCTTGAAATATAAGGTCTAGGCTCTTTTTTGATCACAGCTTTCAGGTAGTACAATAATTTTTAAATTATTTCTCCTCGATCTATTTTCTGGGTCACTCATTTATTTATTTATTTATTTTTTTGGTGAGGCAATTAGGGTTAAGTGACTTTCACAGAGTCACAGAGCTAGTGAGTGTTATGTGTCTGAGGCTGGATTTGAACTCAAGTCCTCCTGACTCCAGGGCTGGTGCTCTATCCACTGTGCCACCTAGCTGCCCCTACTCATTTTTCTAATTAGATATTTCACATCTTCCTCTATTTTTTCACTCTTTTGACTTTATTTCATTGTTTCTTAATGTCTCATGGGGTCATTAGCTTCCACTTACCCAATTCTAATTTTTAAGGAATTATTTTCTTCAGTTAGCTTTGGTATATTTTTTCAATTTAGTGAATTCTTTTAAAGGATGTCTTTTCTTCATTGCATTTTTGTGCCTCTTTCACCATTAGGCCAATTCTGTTTTTTAAGGTACTATTTTCTTCAGCATTTTTTTGGGTCCTTCTTTTACAAAGTTGCTCTTTTCATAATTTTCTTGCATTACTCTCATTTCTTTTCCCAATTTTTCCTCTACCACTCATCTCTTTCTTGAACTCTTCTAGGATCTCTTGTGGGGCTTGAGTCCAATTAGCATTTTTTTTTGAGGCTCTGTTTTAAAGATGATTTCACATTGATTTCTACCTCTGAGTTTATGTCTTGGTTTTCCCTCCACCACAGTATCTCTCTATGGTCAAGTTCTTTTTTTTACTGTTTGCTCATTTTCAAGACTATTTCTTGAATTTGAACATTATGTTGAAGTTGGGCTCTGCTCACATGGGGGTGGGGAGGCACTGTCCCAAGCTTCATGCTTTTTTGGTACTGCTATTTTCAGAGCTAGTTGCAGGGGTTATGTGATCTGGAGATAGTTGTGGTCTTTACCCAGAAGGTAAAGGGCCCCTGCTCCCCTGTAGCTGCAAGTGCTAGTGTTGCTCTTGGTCCTGGAACTCTAACCAGGGACCCTGCTCCTTTGTGACTGAGAAGGCTCCTCTCCACCCTGGAATTACAACCCAGGACTGCTTCTGGGCAATGTACTTGCTAAGCAGTGCTGGGTCCTTTTTCTAGTGCTGGCAAAAGGTGTCCTGTATTCTCCTTGTGACCAGTTATCCAACCCATCCTTACCATCTCTGTGCTGAGAGCTCCTGAAGCTGCTATTGCTGCTGCTGCTGCCACTGTAGTAGCAGTTACCTCCAAGGCCCACCACTGGTGCTCTTGCTGCACTCTGGGCCAGCTCCTACCCCATTGTCACAGACCTCTCCTACTGATCTCTGAAGTTGTCTTAGGCTGGAAAAATATCTTTCTCTGACCTCTTGTTGGTTCAGCTGTTCAAAAATTTGATTTGAGGCTTTATTTTAAAATTGTTTGGAGGATAGTTGTTTTGGAGGAAAGTTCAACTAGGTTGCTGCCTTTACTCCACCATATTGGTTCCATCCTGTCCTAATTGTCTTTTTTATTTTTAATCAAATTTTATCAGTCTTTTATATTTTTTACATCATAAAAATGATCCTTCCCTTTCACCTTCCTGGAAAGCTATCTTTCCTATAACAAATAATAATCCAACAAAAAAGAAAGAAAAAATAGACAAAACTTATCACATTAAAAAGTCTGAAAATATAAGAAATGTAACACACTTGTGTGCCACCTACCTCTGCAAAAGACTAGAGTAGGAATGACTTCTTATATATCTTCTTTTGAGCCATACTTTTTCTTTGTAATTTTGCAACACATGCTTTTGATTTTTTTTGGGTGTCTATAATTGTTCTTTCCACTTACATCATTGTAGTTATTTTCCATATTGTTATTTTGGTTCTGCTTATTTCACTCTGCATCAGTTCAGGTAAGTTTTTCCATGTTTCTCTGTATTCATCATATTTGCCATTTCTTACAGTATTTATTCCATTATATTCATGTGCCACAATTTGTTTATCCATTCCCTAATCAATGAGCATTTACTTTGTTTCTTTGCTATCACAAAAAGTACAGCTAAAATAATTTGGTATATATTGGAACTTTCTTCTTATCAATGGCCTCCTTGGGGTAAAAACATAGTAGTTGAATCTTTGGGTCAAAGGATATTTACTTTTTAGTAAACAAATTTAATCTTTTAAAAATATAATAGATACTTCCTAACAAATGCTTAAATTTCTTTGCAAGGGACACTCCAGGAAAAAAATTGCTTATAGCTATTAAAAAAAGGAGGGTTTTCACCTTAATTTTGATGCTAATAGTGCTATGAGTATTAGTGTGATAATTTACCAGAGTTTTATTGACTCTTCAAGTTGACTTTATTTCCATATTTACATAACAAAGATTGGTTCCAGTAACCTACATTGTTTGATATTGGCCATGTATGAATCAGGGCTAAATGGTCCATGCTCTGAGAGGGTAAAGAGACTCTTTAATGGTTTTCAAGTCAAAGGAGCTGAAAATTCAGTGCACCTTTTTAATAAAAGTCCTTCTTGGATTCTCCAGGTGGCATTTGTGAATTCAGTGAAGAATCTATGCTTCATTCATATTGTGGTGACCCTGGTTTCACTCCTTATATGGTGTGTGTATTTAACTAGGTGAGTTTTCACTTGGGGCCCTAGTCTCCTTTGCCCCTTTTGTATTTGTTCTTGTCTGATCTAATGGGAACATATATTCCATGTGGATGTATCCAGGAGGTGATCTTGTGAGTTTAAAAGATAGAGAGATTTTGAGGTCCAATGAAAAAAAACTAAATGGTAGCAGAGAAGGATCCCTGGCTACTACAATAGTTTCTCAATTGGAGAAAGAGGCCAGCCCCTATATATTTGATCAAGCAGCATCAAGCAAAGGTGAATTTTGAAATTGCTAGTTAACAATCCTGCAACCTGTTCTATGTTCTGATGAGGAATATGGATCAGCATCCCAGTGTAACTATTATCATATGTTAAATTCCTGAATCCTATTAATTTTAGCTAAATGTGTACTTGTGAGTCTTTTTGTTTGTAGCATTTTTTTCATGTAGAAATAAATTACATGTCAGGTAACCTCTTCAACATTTTATAGAGTACCTTTTTTAACTTTCTCCTTTTATTTCCCTATAATTATCAGCTATAACCTAATTTATTATAATTAAAACTATCCCCTGTGGTAGCCAGGATGGAAGATTTCATGAGCCAATAAATGTGACAAAAGGGAGCCACTTTGGAAGAGGCAGAGTCCCTAGGACAAACATGGGTCAAACAAGCATTCCAGACACCAAAGTTGAGAGGGAGTAAGGACGAATTCCACCTTTGGGCTCAGTCAAATAGTTTTTCAAGGCTAGAGTTATAGTTGTTGCATATATTGTAATTCCTGAACTCTCCTAGCTAACAGTCCTAGTGTCAACCCCTTTTCATTGTGAAAATTTTAGATATTGTGGTAAGTTGGTAAAAAAAATAAATTTGGGAGCATAAGAACCAATAAAGGTGTCTCAAACCATATCATATGTGGTTACTTTCTTACAAACATGAATATATTCAACTTTAAATTTAAAGTGAAATTATCACAATGACACTTTTGCATGGAACACTGGCTCTTAAAATACTTCTCATTTACTGTGATCATCTCCTACATCCTCATGTCACACACCCAACCCTTTTACTTTGACTAGTTTAAGGCTAAAATATAAACATAGATGCCATACCCAGTTGGGCACATTCCAATTCCACAGTTGGTCCAGCAGCTTCAAAGATGGCTTTGGAGACCCCTAGATAAGAAAATCATAATAAGAATGAGCATGAATCACAGAATCATAAAATATTGAAAATATAAGGAACCTTAAAGGTCATGCATTGTACCCACTCACCCACCCCCACTTAATTTTACAGATAAGGAAATTGGGGCCCAGAGAGGAGAAAAAGCACATGCTGAGCACACAACTAGTAAGTGGCAAATCTAGAAGTTAAGTTCTGGTCTTCTCATTCTATGTCTTATTGAATCAAAATTCAGTCTAATTTACTTCAATCATGGCAAGTGTTTTAAGTCATTGATATAGCTTATGCAACAATAACAATTCATATAATACCTCCTTTGTGGTTGAATGTTTCATTTGTAGAGTTTACAATAACATCTTCTTGTTCCTCAGTAATATCTCCAGAGGCAACCATAAAGGAAATAGAACCAATTGTTGTTTCATAAACTCCAGGTGCAGTATTAGAAATAGTCCCAAAGAAATCTAAAGAGAAAATAAGAAAAACAAGATACCAAGATGGATCCTGTGACTAGTATTATGAGGCTTTATTATATGTTTCTCTCTTATTCCTCCCTTTACCCCTTCAAGAAATTTCTTGACTTTAATTTCCAAGACTCAACAGAAAAATTTTTTGTTTGAAAGGATTTAGGAAATTAGATGAGTGTTCCCTTTCCCCAATCTTTCTCTGTCTCCTTCCCCCTGCCAACCTATGATTATGCATAAATCAGGAACTTTCAACACAGAGATCTTATTTACTGATGTAGACTGGTGTCTCATAAATTAATTCTAGTATTAGAGAATTCTTGGAGCATTGAGAGAATAAATAATTGATCATGGTCACAGAGTTAGTATGTGTCAGAGGTAGAACTTAAATACAAGACTTCTTGATTCTAAAACTGACCCTCCATCCATTGTGCAATTCCATTTCTCTTATGTATCAGCACAGTAAAATTTAATGAGACAGAAATATTTGGTTAGTTGAGTTTTAAATTCATCTATATAGAGACCATATATCTCCAACTGAGAAAATACTAGTCTCAGCCTTTATGGGGTCAAAAAAGAGTTTAGATAATTTAATAGGCCAGGCAATTCAGTCTTGTGTCTGATTGACTCATGCCAAATAAATACGACTAGTGTCTAAAAGTCTAAGAATATTGTAGTTGCAGAGATTTGAGGAAGATGGTGCCATGCTATGACAAAGAGGAGCCCAGATCCCTTGAAAACTATTCAGTGAGGCTTAGAAATCTATCAATCTAAGGCATAGTCAAGATAGTGGAGAAAAGGCAGGGATTCCCCTGAGCTCTCCCCCAAACCCCTCCATAAAACTTCATATAATGTCTCAAAACAAATTCTGGAGTGGCAGAACCCACAAAAAAAAAGTGAAACCAATTTTCCAGCCCATGGCAACTTAGAACATTGTCAGGAAAGATCTGTTGCATTGGGGTGAGAGTGGAGCACAGTTCAATGCAGTCCTTGCTCTAGCACACCAGCAGTAGGCTTTGGGGTTGACTGAATCACTGGCAGCAGTGGCAGTTTCTAGACCTCTCAGTCCACAGACAGTAAAGGGGTCAGACAATTGGTTAGAAGGAAATTACAAAGGTCACTTTGCTGGCACTAGGAGGCAGGACTCTGTTGCATTGCCCATACTTGAATATGAGTCACAGTCCTGGGTCTCAGCCCCAGGGCAAGGAGGAGCACTAGCACACCAGAGCTTGTGGCCATAGGGGAGGTAGCACCCTGGTCACAGTTCAAGGGTGGAAAAGAATGCTTGTGGTTGCTCATAGATAAGAGTACAGGCCAAAGAGTAGTAAAGACACCTCTCCCTAGATTATACCACCTTGGAAGAACTGAAACTTACAGGTCCCTAGAATTATCTCTGAAAAAGCTGCACCAAAAACCTAAAGCTTAAAACACTATCCCCTGTACTCCAGAAGCAGAGCCCCACTTTGGCATAGAGTTAAAAGTGAAGAAATAGGCTAGATTTTTAAAATCAAGTAAAAGAGATAGAGGAAAAATTGGGAAAAGAAATAAGTAATGCAAGAAAAACATGGGGAAAAAAAGAGTCAACAGCTTGGTAAAGGAAGCACAAAAAATACTGAAGAAAGTAACACCTTAAAAAAAACAGAATAGGCCAAATGGTAAAAGAAGCACAAAAATCTAATGAAGAGAAAAACAACTTGAAAAGCAGAATTGGCCAAATGGAAAAGGAAGTACAAAAGCTCACTAAAGAAAATTATTCCTTAAAAATTAGAATTGAGCAAGTGGAAACTAATGACTTTAGGACACATCAAGAAATAATAAAACAAAATCAAAAGAGTGAAAAAATAGAAGAAAACATGAAATATCTCATTAGAAAAACAACTGACCTGGAAACATATCCAGGAAAGATAATTTAAGAATTATTGGGCTACCTGAAAGCCATGCTAAAAAAAAGAGACTATACATCATCTTTCAAGAAATTATCAAGGAAAACTGTCCTGATATTCTAGAACCAGAAAGTAAAAAAGAAATTTAAAGAATCCACCAATCACCTCCTGAAAGAGATCCCAAAATGAAAACTCTCAGGAATATTATAACCAAATTCCAGAGCTCTCAGGTCAGAAAAGGAAAAAATATTACAAGCAGCCAAAAAGAAACAATTCAAATATCATGGAGCCACAGTCAAGATAACACAAGATTCAGTAGTTTCTATGTGAAAGGATTGGAGGGCTTGGAATATGATATTTCAGAGAGCAACTATGATTACAACCAAGAATCACCTACCTGAGCAAAATTGAATATAATCATTTGGGGGAAAATAGAAGTTCAATGACATAGAGGACTTTCAAGCATTCCTGATGAAAAGACCAGAGTTGAATAGAAAAATTGACTTAAATACAAAACTCAAGAGAACCATAACAAGGTAAACAGGACAGAGAAATCATAAGGGATTCAATAAGGTTAAACTGGTCACATTCCTACATGAAAAAATTGTACTTGTAAGTCTTAAAATCTTTCTCATTATTAGGGCAGTTAGAAGTATACAAAGAGGAAATGTGTGTAAGTTAAATATTGTAGGGATTAAAATTGTCCAACCTACAATAAAAGACAGTGAGGCAGAGCTCTGAGCCAACTGCACTTTATTAAAGGTCCATGGTCCTCTCTAATAAAGTGGAACTCATATTTTCCTCGAGATCTGAAATGCCCCCTTCTTCCAGGGCCTTGTATTTATAAAATTTGGTACCCAAATATGCAAAAGAGGCATGGTGAAATACAGAATCTCATTGCTTGATATACCTTGTTCTTGAGGACCAAAAATGACATATCAGTGGGGGGGGAGGTCATAGGTTTGGTGAAGCATGGGGCATCTCCATTGACTAAATGGTCATAAGATGGTCACCTGCATGTGTTGGACAAGAGGGAATGGTCCAGAGGTGCAAAAATAAAATGGAGGGCTTTCCATGTTGTTGAATCATCTCTGCCACATTGTGCTTGGTCATCATGACAAGGAAAAACAAGGGTGGAAGGTTTCTAGTTAGCTTCCTATGATTAAATATATGAATTTACAATCTATAGCTCATAGCTCTGGGGCCTAATACACAGAATTTTATAATCACTACTCCTATAAAATCATATCAAATTGATTACTACTGATTGGAATAGAGTAGAGGTCCAAATGAATTATTTCTCACATATGAAATGGGATATTTGTCTAAAATGAAATGGGATAATTATCTAAAAAAAAATTAGAGGGTGAGAAAAAGAATGCACTGGGAAAAGGGGAAAGGGAGAGGTAGAATAGGGTAAATTATCTGACATAAAAGAGGTGTGAAAAAACTTTTACGGTGGAGGGTGAAATAGGAGTGGTGGTGGAGGGGAGAGCATAAAGCTTATTCTTGCGGGAATTGGCTCAAACGGAATAATATACATACTCAGTCAGATATAGAAATCTATCTTATCTTACAGGAAAGTAAAAAGGAAAGGAGATAAGAGGAGGGGGTGTCCTTATGGAAGGAAGAGCTACTGGAGGAAGTAAAACATTTTTGAGAATGGACAGGATGAAAGGAAAGAGAATAGGATAAACAGGAGGGAAATAGGATGGAGGGAAATACAGAGTTACTAATAATAACTGTGAAAAAATTTTTATAGCAAGTTTCTCTGATAAAAACCTCATTTCTCAAGTATATAGAGAACTAAATCAAATTTATAGAAATAAGAGCCACTTCTCAATTGATAAATGGTCAAAGGATATGAACAGGTAGCTTTCAGGTGAAGTAATCACAGCTATCTATAGTCATATGAAAAAATGCTTTAAATCACTATTGTTTACAGAAATGCTAATTAAAACAACTCTGAACTACCACCCCATAAATTGGCTAATATGACAGAAAAGGAAAATGACAAATGCTGTAGGGGATGTGGGAAAATTGAGACACTACCGCACTGTTGGAGAAGTATACTGATCCAACTATTCTGTAGAGCAATTTGGAACTATGCCCAAAAGGCTATAAAATCATACATAACCTTTGATCAAGCAATACCACTACAAGGTTAGTATCGCAAAGATGTTTTTTTAAAAGGGAAAAACTCCCATATGTATAAAAATATTTATAGTAGCTTTTTATGTGGTGGCAAAGAATTGGAAATTAAGGGAATAGCCATCAATTGAGGAATGGCTGAACAAGTTGTGGTATATGACTGTGAGGGAATATAAGAAATGACAGGCAGGATGCTCTGTGAAAAACCTGGAAAGTCTTCCATGGACTGATGCAAAGTGAAATGAGCAGGTCCAAGAGACCATTGTATACAATAACAGCAATATTGTATGATAATCAACTGGTGTCAGCAATACAATGATCCAAGACAGTTCTGAAGGACTTTTAATGAAAAATACTCTCCATCTCCAGAGAGAGAACTGATGGGATTTAAGTGCAGATTGAAGCATACTTTATTTTTTTGTTTTTCTTGTTTTTTTTTTATCTGTGTTTTCTTTCACAACATGACTAACAAAGAAATATATTTTGCATGACTGCACATGTATACTATGTCAAAGTGCTTGCCTTCTCAGTTGAGGGGGAGAATGGAGAGAGGGAGGAAATTTGGGACTCAGAAAATTGTAAATGAATGTTAAAATTGTTTTTACATGTTATTGGGCAAATAAAATATTAAATAGAAATAAATCAATCAATCTGGAAAGAAATAAGAATTGCCTCTAATCTCCCTTATCCAACTGAAGGATCCATCCCTGGATTCCTATGGAAACTCTGGGATAGAAAAGCCAGGATAGGTGGAGGATGGCATGCAGGCAGACCTGGTAGACTCACAGGGGGTCCATCATGGCATTCCTGGCTTGATATCAGAAACCTTGAGCATCTGTAGGTAGAGCCTTCAGCAGGATAAGGTCCCAGAGCTCTGTGGCAAGAGGAAATTGCTAGGCAGAGCCCAGACCTAGAGTCCCTTGAAATAGGACTTTCTCTGGGTCTCTATACTCAGAACTAGGCAGTCCCTACTCCTGACATTAAATTGTGGAGATTAATTCCAGGTCAAGACCCCAAACTAGATAGTGATGTAGATGATAGAGATATACAAAACAGGGAAACCTGAATAATGTAAGAAATCCTTGGATACCCCAATGATAATAGTAACTCCTCAATAAGTCCAGGGGCATAATTAAAGAAAAACATGTCATGGTCACAGGAAGTGCAAGAGTAGCTAGAAGAAATGAAATGAAAAATATAGAATGGAAATACTAAGGAGGAAAAAATAGCATGGAAAACTGGCACATTAGAACAGATGATAGAAAATCTCACTGAAGAACTGAATGCCCTGAAAATTAGAATGGACAGAAACTAGTGACCAATAGATAAACACACACACACACACACACACACACACACACACATACACATAGACACACACATATGTATGTATAACAAGATATTGAAAAACAAAAGTAAACGGAATAAATATAATATCAAAGATACGAAAAGGAAAACAGGTCAAAGACAGATGACCTACCACACTCTCTGAAAATCATGATTTAAAAAGTCTGGGTGCAACATTTCAAGAAATTATATATAAAAACTGCCTATAATGCTTAGAACCAGAGAGGAAATTGAGAATTCATTGATCACCTCCAGCAAGAAACCCCAAAATAAAAACTCCCAGGGATGACATCATGAAAATCCAGAGCTTTCAGATCAAAGAAAGAATACAGCAAGAAACGTTGTATGTGCTTTGCCATCTTCTCTACTGATGTTTTGTTCTTCATTTGGATCATCATTAATTTGCTTAGAATTTTAACTACTATCAAATGCTTAGTAAGCAACAGTAAATTCTTTAACAGAATAATTTTACTAGACCTTGTCTATCAATAGTCTTGGCAACTCTGCAACTGGTAGGATTTCCATTTCCATTTCTACTATCCCATCTAGTGAATTCATCTGAAAATGCCTAGAAATAGAAACACAACTACTTAGTACAACAATTCTTGATAGAAATAGAAATCCAATTCTTTACCAAATACACCCTGCAAGTAAACAAAGATTTATTTAGATGATTATTCATTACAGTGCATATTCCCAGTAGAAACTCCATTCTTAAATCTTGGACAAGAAAAATAAAGAAAGCTAATCTTTAGGTAGTAGAGCCAGCACTAGAATTCAAAGGACACTGCATTTGGAGTCACAGTACCTATGCTAATTCCCTAGTGTGCACTTTACTACTACCTGTGTGGCCTCAGGGAAATCAGTTAACTTCTCTGAGCCTTAATTTTCTCATCTATAAAAATGAAGGGATAAGACTAGGTGGCTTCTTAGGTACCTTCCAGTTCTATGTGTGTTCTCCTGTGATTTTAAAGAAGAAATTTTAGAATCCTAAAGGAAGACTATTTGATAGGCGTTGTTTTCCAAGTAGACCTAACTGTCCTTACTTAAGCAGTGGTCCTAAAAAGATTTTACCATGGAAGGATTTCTTATGTTAAACGAAATTTTAATGGAAATTTTATGACAAAATCTATTTAAATAATTGTTGAATGCTTAATATGAATGATCCTCAATTTTAAAATGCAATGAGAGCTGAGAATACAAATAGAAAAGCTAATTTTTGCCATCAAGAAGATTACAATCTAATGGAGGAGATAATGCAAATTAGTGAGTGGTAGATGGGTAGAAAGTTTTGCTCTGGGAAATCATAAAGATGGTGAGTAGAACAACAGAGTGGTCTATTAACATATGCTTTCTAGATGAAATGGTGGTGATGATTTGGTTATAGTTCTCAGAGAAAGAGATGCAAAGAAGGGGAGAAGGTAAGTATACCTATAAACAGCCACATGGCAACATGGAAAAAATGATTGAGGCAGTTAAGGACAAAAGGTCTTAGGGAATGCATGGTTTAGATCTTCCCAGGCATGGCCTCTAGATTGTGGAATAACAGCAAAGCAGGATTGGCATCTGTGCAGATCACACCTTATCCAGACCTTCTCCCATTGTGATTTGTGATCTTAATCTCCCATCAATCTTTCATAGAAGATCTCCCCACCCATGAGAGGACTTCTTTAATGTTTGTTAAGATTTCATGCTTACAAGTACAACATTCTGCTTGTTTATTAATAAGGTGTACTCCAGAGTGAGGAGAGTTGATCAAGAGGGTTTGGTCAACTTGATAGGGTTAGGTTTCCTGGATGTGAATCTATATCCCCATCAATTATACCCTCTGACTGGAGATAGTCATTGTTTGGGACTTGGATTATGTGATTTAAATTAATCTAAAAAGTGTTTATTAAGTTCCTATATGTGGAAGAAATCATGTTAAGTGAAATGCACTTCAATTGAATTAAAACTTACCCACAAAAATGCTTTAAGCTGAGACAAAGGACCTTACCTCAATGTTTTCCATATCAGTGGCCTGCAACAGAATGTGAACTTCTTTTAGGGTTTTCAAAGGTGTTGTACAACTGAACTTAAACACTTGTGAGAGGATTAATTCAGCAAAAATGGTTTTTGGAAATGTTGCCATTCCTGTTCCAATTGCTGGAAATGTGACTGATTTTAGAGAGAGAATCTCAGGAGTGTCCAAACATTCTCTGACTATATCTTCCATGATCTGAAAAAAAATACACACACACACACACACACACACACACACGTGTGTATAAATATGCATATTATATACAGATGTATAAATAAACATTATGTATATTTATATGTATGTAAAATGAGACTCCTGTCAGGAATAGAGGATTTTGGGAAATAAAAACAGCTCTATACTCATGCAATTGATAGTTACTCTTCAGGCTTATTTAGCATTTTTTCTTAAATGCTAACAGTGGATGAAGAGTGGCTGGAAATGGGTCTGAGGATAGAAAGAAAACTAACATTTACGTGGAGTGTAGATGAGATGGTGAAGGAAGAGATAGGACAATGGCATGGATGAGAGTTCCTTCAATAAGAATGAACTCTGTATACACTGAGAAAGCAGTTTATACAGAAGAGAGTGCTAAGACAAATGTGGAACTGACCTGAATCTTTGTTCAATGAAAGCTCTGATCCAAAAGGTTCTGTTTAAAGGATTCTGGGTCCTAGTGCTCAACATCTCCTCCCCCCTCCTCAATCCTTCTCTCCACAAAACATGGAGCATATAACAACAAAATAGAGCAGTGAGGAGATGCCATTTATCAGGTATGTTTTCATCTTATCTAAAGTGGGTATTTTCTGAATTCTCTGTTTTTTAATTTCTCTCTGAGTGCTTTAGGAAGAGGGTATTTGGAGGGATAGAGAGAAGATGGTAACCAAAGATATGGAGTGTGGGTGCTAAAAATGACCATGATGGGAGGGTGTTTCCATTATGGGAGGAGTTTCTGCTTTCTATGCCTTTGGGACTTAATGATTGATTTTAAAGGGGAAAGGGGGAAGAAGAAAGAGAAAAGAATGAGTAGAAAAAAATAGAAGGACATCACAGAGCTTCATATTCATTCAGAATAGTGAAGGGAAAGAAGAAAGGAAATTCAACTACTGAAAGAAATAACATTTTCAGTGGAAAGTTGACAGTGTATTAAGTGCTTCTAAAAACAGTTGTACATTTGAAAACTAGTGAGAGTAGAGCTATAATGCATGTAGGAAACTGATCCATGAAAAACTAGCAGAATGTTATTACTCTACAGAAACCTGTGGGTTTCTTCCAGGTGTCTTCCACATAGATATGCTGATTGTAAATGCTCCCACATGTCTAATGTGGAGACTAATCCCTATATACATATTTATTCTTTTTAGTGAAGGTGTGTGCATTTGTGGGAAAGTGTGTTCAAAATTTAAGGGGGAGTATTTTCTGATTTCTTGAATTACTGTGGTATTTCACTGAAAGCCTTTGTTTTGAATGAGGTGTATAGCTGACTAGTAAAACTCAGTACACTGTTGGGGGTTCACAAGCTACAGTTTAGAAAGGATTCTGATCTATAAGGTTTCAAGAACCAGGAGTAGCTCCTAGAGATCCGTGGCTAAAAGGGCCTTGGGTACTTCTTTTAAATATTTCTCTACCTTTTGTGAATGACCTTTTCCATTATCCCACACAGGAATTACTGCATGGAGAACAAAGATGCAGTTCAGATTACAGCCACTGGTCAGGAGAACAGATCCTGTTTTCATCTCCATTCTTTGCCCCACTTCATTTAACTCTGCTTGGAGAGATGAACCAGCTTTCTTCAATATGGCCCGAGAAAGTTCTCCTCCATTAAAGGGAGGATTCGAGGAAATGGAGTTGACAATAATATCAGTCTTAAAGAAAAAAAACCAAGAATTTGTTAAAAATCAAATCATATCAACAGACATTTGTTGACTTTCTATGCTAAATGTGAGGCACCATGAGAAGTATAAGACATACTCCCTGCCCTGAAGGAGCTCACAATCTAAAGGGGTGAGAAGACAACATGCAAACAAATATGTTTTTTGTTGTTGCTGAGTTGTTTCAGTCATGTCTGACTCCTTGTGACCCATTTATATACAAAAAAGCTATATATAGGTTAAATAGGAAATAATTAAGAGAGAAATGCCACCAGAGTTAAGAGGGGTTGGGAAAGATTTCTTGTAAAAGATGAGATTTTAGTTTAGGCTTAAAGGAAGTCAAAGTCAGTAAGTGGAGTTGAGGAGGGTAAGTATTCTAGGATGAGGGACAGCCAGAGAAAATGACCAGAGCCTAGAGATTGAATGTCTTTGTGGAACTGCCAGGAGGCCAGTGTCAGTGTGTATCAGGGAGAAAGATGTAATGAGATTGGAAAGGCAGGAAATGGCTAGATCATAAAGATCTTTGAATACTAAATAGACAATATTGTATTTTATTCTGGAGGTGATAGGGAGCACTGGAGTTTAGTGAGTAGGGGAGTGGCATGGTTAGATCTGTACTTTAGCAAAATCACTTTAGTGACTGAATGGAGGATGTATTGGAGGAGGGAGAAACTTGAGGCAGGCAAAACCTCTAATAGGTTACTGCAATAGTCTAAGTAATAAGGGATTGCACTGCAGGGGTGGCAATATCAGAGGAGAGAATGGGGCAAAGGTGTAACTGATAGGCCTTGGCAAGAGATTGGACATGTGGGGTGGTGAAAGATAATGAGAAGTCAAGGATAACTACTAGGTTGTGAACTTGAGAGGCTGGGAGGATGGTATTTCCCTCCATAGTAACAGGGAAGATAGAAAATGGGAGGTATTGGGGAAAAGATAATGAGTTTGGTTTTAGACATAATGAGTTTAGTTAGGGATGTCTGCAAGGCAGTTAGAGACATGAGACTGGAGGTCAGCGGAAAGGTTGGGGTAGGATAGGTAAATTTGAGAATTATTGGCATAAAGATGGTAATTAAATCCATGGGTTCTGATGAGATCACCAAATGAAATAGCGTAGAGGGAGAAGAGAGCCTAGGATAGAACCTTGTGGGATACCTACCTTTAGAGGGCAGGATCTTGATAAGGATCCAGCAAAGGAGAGTGAGAAGAAACAATTAGATAGGTTGGAGGAGAACCAGAAAAGAGGTATGTCCTGGGAACTAGATAGAAGAGAATGTGAAGGAAGAGCAAGAGATCAAGAATGTCAAAGGCTTCAGAGAGATCAAAGAGGATGAGGACTGAGAAAAGGCCACTGGATTTGACAACTAAGAGATCATTGGTAACTTTGAAGAGAGCAGTTTTGGTGGAATGATGAGGTTAGAATCCATATTGTAAAGGTTTAAGAGGGTAAGAGGAGAGACAGTGGAGGTATCCATTATAGTTGGCTTTTTCAAGGAGTTTAGCTGCAAAGGACAAAAAAGATATAAGGCAATAGTAGGAATGGAAGGATCAAGGGAGGGGTTTTTTTTCAGGATGGAGAAGACATGAACATATTTATAGGCAGTAGAGAATGAGCTAGTGGACAGGGAAAGACAGAAAACAAATGATAGAGTGGGGATGACCAAAAGGGTGATCTGTTGGAGGAGATGGGATGGAATGGGATTGAGCAGGGAGTTTTGGTGAAGAATAAGGCTTTGTTGTCATATAAGACACAGTGAAAGAGGAGATGGTGGCAGAAGGCATCTGAATCATAAGAGATGAAAATGAGGTGAGTAGAAGGAGCTCACAGTGAATGGCTTCAACATTGTCTAAAAAGTATGAGGCAAGGCTCTCAGCTGAGAGAATGGGGGGAATGAGAGCCATGGAAGGTTTGAGGAGGGATGAAAATTTTTGGAAGAGCTGCTATGGAGAGTGAGATAGTCAGTTGATAAGGCAGGGATAGAATGATTGCTTAGTGGTAGGGAGGTCCCCGTTGATGTTGTGCAATACAAATTTGTAGTGGATCCAGTCAGTATGGTTGCATGATTTTCTCCATCTTTGCTCAGCAGCATGTGAGTAGGAGCAAAGGCAGCAAATTGTGGGACGGATGTAAGACTTAGGCTTGGCAGGACATAATCAGCAAAATGACAAAGGGACTAAGGATTCAAGAGAGTATAGAGCTGAATTAGTTCACCAAGGGTTAAAGATGAGGAAAAGAGGAGAGAGTGGCTAGTTCAGGAGAGATGGCCTGGGAGAAGATTGAAGACATGAGGATTGGAGGTCACAGTGTGGATGAAGAATAGGTGTTTTTGGGGTTTTTTTTTTTTGCTAGGCAATGGGGTTAAGTGCTCTATCCACTGCACTGCCTAACTGCCCCCAAGAATAGGGTTTTGTAAGGAAAGTCAGAGGAAGAAGTGAAAAGACAATAGATTATGGTGGGTTAAGGAGATTTTGGAATTATTGATTGTAGAGGTGGTATATTTGTGGGTGATAGCAAGATCAAGGATATGATGAGGAGTACAGTGGCCCCCATGTTATACAGTGCCAATGTTATAAATAAAAACAAGTTTGAAAGCCTTAAGGACTTTAATCAAAGCAACCAGCTCTGTCTTCAAATGATGTATAATGAAGTATGTCATGAAGGAGGAGGAGCCAGAGGAGTAGAAGAAGAAGAAGGAGAGGAGGAAGAAAAAAAAAGGAGGAAGAGGAAGAAGAGGAAGAAGAAAAGGAAGAGGAGGAGCTATTTCACAAGTGATTATGAGTTCAAATGAGACAACATATGTAAAAAGAACTTGGTAAACCATAAAGCCATATAAATGTCAGTATCTTTATCATTATTCATATTTCTCATGATAGGTTAAGTGGTTCTATCTGGATCTGAGTAAATTCACCTCCAAAAAATAACTGATCAAGTCTCCCTTGGCAAAATGACTCAGTGAATTAATAATGTATTATTATCATTAGTTTACAAAGAACTTCCCTCATAATAGCCATTTAAAGTGGGTCTCAACTACTATTAACTCCATTTTACTGGTAAAGAAAGTAGAGTCCAGAAAGGTTAATTTACTTGAATTTCTTGCCTCCTTCCTTTCAGAACTGGTTCTGTTCTTGATATGTGCCTTCAAATACATTCCCTTCTTAGTTTTTCTTGTGGGACTGGTGGTGTCTATATTCCCTCTCATTCTAAAACCTTTCTGCCTAGCAGCTAGAGAGAAATAGTATTTATTAGGGACTGGCATTGGCAATTCTTTTGTGATTCAATGAGAGCAAGGCATTTGCACAGGGTTCATTTGTCATTTCTATGTAATTGCCACTTCTGCTGAGCTAGTCACACTTTTCCCACTGCTTCTTGGACAGGCATCTCAAACTCAAATGTCCAAAATAGAGTGCATTACTTTCCTCCCAAAATCTCCTCCCTTCTAAACTTTCCTTAAATTGTTGAAGACACCACCGTCATCCTAGTCATCCAGGCCTGCAACCTTGTTGTCATCCTTAATTCCTCATACTCACTCACTCCTCATATCCAATCCATATCCAATATTGTTTATTCTTTCACACCATCTCTCATATACAGTCCCTTCTCTCCACTTACACAGCCATAACATTAGTTCAGGCCCTCATTACCTCTAGCCTGGAATACTGTAATACTCTTCTCTCTGGTCTCCCTGCCTTGAGTCTCCCCCTTCTACAATATACCTTCCATTCAGCTTTCAAGGTAACTTTTTTAAAGGATAGATCTGACCATGTCACCCCCATGCTCAAGGAGTCACACCGGTCCCCTATCCTATTACCTTCAGGATCAATATAAACTTCTTTATTTAGCATATAAAGCTCTTCATAACCTGGCCCCTCTCTACCTTTCCAATCTTCTTATACCTTACCCCAAATCATACACTCTTTGCTTCATCTACACTGGTTTGTTTTTAGTTCCTCAGACACAACACTATCTCAATCTTGGTGCCTTTGCAAAGGCTGTCCTGCATGTTTGGAATGCTCTACCCCCTTCACCTTGTCCTCTTAGTTTTCCAACTTCCTTCAAGACTGATATTGAATCCTATCTTGGGCAAAAGGCCTTGCTGTCCCCCCCTCCACTCTGCCTCCATTCTAACTGCTAATGCCTTCCCTTTTCAGATAACCTTCATATATTCTGTATATCTATTCTATGTACCTAGCTGTTCTCCTATTAACTAGTATCCTCCTTGAGATCACAGACAAAAATCTTTCTTTGTGTCACCAAGACTTTGCAAAGTGCTTGTTATATAGTTAGTCTTTAATAAATGCTTACACATTGAGATATACTTAGCTTCCACACACTGAGGAGAGTAGAATTTCAACCTCAGGCTAAATCTGCATTAGCCTCACTAGAATAACTTGCTGGGGGTGTATATAATCCTAGTTACATCGGAATTAGGCTACTTCAATTTCAAAATCACCTTGTGGGCTGTTGGGTAAATGGTGATACCCACCTCAGCATCCTGAACATCTCCCTTCATCAACAAGATGCTCAGGCCTTCTCTAGTTTGGATGGAAGCCAGCACACTTCCATATTCAGCTTTTTTTCTCACGTTGGTTTCCTGGCCTTCTAATTGTGAGCAGGGCATTGAATTGTTATTAGGAAAAAGATCTTTAAAAACGTTTTTCACAGCTTTGGAAAGAGCTTTAACTGCCTCCTCAGATGAATCAACAAGATGAATCTGTTTCAAGCTATGTGCATTTGGGGAGTCCTGGAAGTTTTCCTTGATGGACCTGATGATGGTCTCTGCACATTCTTTTAAGGGGAAACCAAAGATCCCAGAGCTAAGAGCTGGGATGGCTATTGAAGTGTGCCCATAGAGTCCAGCCAGATAAAAAATCTCTGTGATAGCAGTTTTTAATAACTGCACACATCTGTGAGCATGCTCTTGTTTCCACCTGGGGCTAACAGCATGAATCACTTGCTGATATGGGAGTTGTCCAGAAGCTGAGACAACAGCACGGCCAGGAAGGATCTTACCCTGTTCCTGGATTATTTGGTCACAGTCCCTCTGTAGCTCTGGGCCTGCTGCTTTAGAGAGTTCAGCTGCCAGACCTCCAAAGTGCTTTAGGTCCTCATTTGCTGCATTCACCACCACATCTGCTGAGAAGTGGGTTAAGTCACCTTCCTGAACAGTTAATAAGATGCCACATTCTAAGGTTATCTTGCAGGGGACCTTCTGCTCATCAATATTGCCCCCACTGCTCTTGTCTCCATCTTCTTGTAGCCAAATTGAACAACTATACTTCCTTTTTGCTTCCATTTTATAAACATCTTCTCCGTCTTTGAATAAGGATTTGGCTCCTAGTTTACCAATGCTAAAGTTTCTAATATGTATTGAATCTAGTGTTTGTTTGACCATGGCCACTCCTCTCATTACTTCTTCTTTTGGACCACTCAGTGAAATGCCCCTTTGGTTGGCCAGGGTTTTGAAACTGACCTTTACATTTTTCTTCTTTAGTTTTTCCCTGATTTGCTTATTTTCCTCCTTCATATACTGGATAACTGCTAGAGATTTCACAGAGACCAATTCCTCTATTTTTGTGTTTTTTTCTATAAATTCACAAAGTTCTAGGTAGCTTTCACACACTGGACTAACACAACCAGCAATTATTATCTTAACTCCAGTGTCTGAATTTTGCTGTTCTATTATTACGGTCTTCGAGGAGCCATTGTATTTCTTATTTAAATTGCCAGTGAGTGTTTTCCACTGACAATCATTAAGAATCCAACTGTCTACCTCATTGATGCACTTGAAGCTCAAGGCTTTCTTCATATGTTTTTCAGCTTCTGAAAGAATTTGGGGAGAGAAGCCAACCAGCACAACTGCTTCACCCTCCATCTCATAAACAGCAGGAATATTTTCAGCTCCAAAAAGAGATTCAGAGAATGCCTCACAGTTTACTTGCTGCAGAAACTGAATGATTTCAGGAGGAAGATAGAGAAATTTCTTGGCCAAGCTCTGTAGCTTCTCTAAAATTTCACTCTTTGCTTTGTACACATCTGTAGCTAATCCAGTCAGGCAAATGCTCTTTGTGAGGGCATCGTAAGTGACTCCCAGCTCTGGGTATTTCTTGTGCAGAGTCTCTTCTAACTTGTTGTTGTGTAAAATGGAAAACCGTCCAGGACACACAGTCAAGTTCTCTCTTATGCTTTGTTTTTCTCTTTCTATTTTTTGGGTGGCATTTTCTATCAGAGTCCTCATTTGTGGTTCAGTTCTTTGCACATCCTCCAGTCTCCCTGCTATGATCACTGTCTCCTGAAGCTTATCAAACTCAGTCAAAATGCTCTTACTTTCTATGCTATTTTTGATGGCTTCCCACACCACTGGGTCCACTCTATACTTAGTGACCTGGTATTTAGACATAAGACAAGAGAATCTTTCAGAAACATTTTTACTCCATGTCTTGATTATGTTGCTCTTTGTTCTTCTTTGGCTGACTAAGGTAGCTGAAGGACTGAGTGTAATTTTTGCACTGGGTGTAATTTCTGACCCTTTACAATTAGGTTGGGGCCATGTTAGCTGACAGTGAGCCTTCTCCATGCTGCTAGTTATCTCTCCAATTGCTTTATCATCTTTCTGTAAGAACTTCAACAGATAAGGCTCCATTGGCACTGTTAAGGGTTCTGGCAGCTTCACTGGTGGCTTTGTCTTTCCATATAAAGCAGTACCCAAAGTAGGGTAGTATGGAAACATTGAAATGGGACTGTTGTTGAAGAGAAGCTTCTTTGTCAATATGGTGTCAAGCACTAAAAAAGAAAAAAAATTAAAAATAAAGAAAAATCTTTATATTAAAAGGTTCATTCTCTTAAAAAAAAACACTGGTTGCATTAAGGTGTTTTAATTAAAAAGTTGTCTTCCTTTTATAGAAAGAAGCCCGTGCCTTCATTTCTACTTTAAACAAAGTTAATTACTAGTCACTTTGCACTTTTTCTGCCACTTGAACTTACTATTTTCCTTCCAAATATGTTCATTTACCAAGCTATAGCCACTTTATTAGAATAGCACTGGAAACTAACTGATAATAACACTGAAATGTCTAATTTAAGAAATATTTGTTTCTTAAGCACAAACTTAGTGCTTGGCAAGGGATACTTAGCCTAAAGTTTGCAAGAATATATTGGTAGATAGCATAAGGTACTGCAGAGAAAGGATGCAAGTCATGAAGTCAGGAGACCTGGTTCCTGGTTCTGGCACTGACTAGCTGTGGCAAATCACTTAGCTTCTCTAACTTGAGAAGGCTCCTCATCTGTAAAATGGAGCTCTTAATACTTGTATCACCTACTTTGCCAAATTTTTATGAGGGACTTTGAAAATTTTAAAGTTTTATATAACTGTGAGAGTATTAAAATTTTTTATTGATGTCCTTTGTTTTTTATATCACCATAGTTTTCCCCAGTTTCCCCCACTCCTTTTCAGAGAGCCACCTTATAGAACATAGGGCATTTTTCAAAGAAAATAAAGAGAAAAGCCAGAAAAAATACACTGAAAAAATCTAAATACATGTGCAATATGCAATACCTGTGGCCCTTTTGTCTCCATAAAGGGGTGGGGAAGGGGTATCCTCTCATATTTCTTCATTTCAGTCATGCTAAATCTTTCAAATTTTGTTACATTCACTTTTGATATTTTTGTGTGTGCTATTTTTTCCTTTTGTAATGTTGTAGTCGTTATGTTTGCTGGGGGTGGGGGAAGGGGAGGACATCTAGGTGGAGCTATGGTGCACAGAGTACTGGGCCTAGAGCCAAGAAGACCTAAGTTCAAAGACACAACTGAAATGACTGAACAATAGCAACCGTCACTGTGTATATTATTTTCTTGCCTCTACTTATTTCATTCTGCAACATTTTATGCAAGATCTTCCTAGGCTTCTCCATATTCATCACACTTACCATTTCTTTCTTTGTGGAGGCAATTGGGGTTAGGTGACTGGATCAGGGTCACATGGCTAGTAAGTGTCTGAGGCAAGATTTGAACTCAGGTCCTCCTGACTCCAGGGGCCAGTGCTTTATCTACTATGCCACCTAGCTGCCCCACAATCATTATTTCTTAAAGCATAGTTCTATCTAATTACATCAATACACCACAATTTGTTTAAACATTTCCCTATCTATGGGCTTCTATTTTGTTTCTATTTCTTAGTTATCAGAAAAAAGTACTACCATAAAAATTTTGCTGTATTTGGGGGCTTTCTTCTTATTATGGCTTCCTTGGGTAATAAGCCCAGTAATAGAGTCTCTGGTTAAAAGGATATTGATATTTTAGTCACTTTACTTGTATAATTCCAAACTGCTTTCCCAAATGGTTGTACCATTTCACAATTTCATTAACAATGAATTAATATGCCTACCATCCCACAACTCCTCCAACATTAAATATTAATTAATTAATTGCCATTTCTCTCCTTAGCCAATTTTTACTGTGTGAGATGAAACATCAAGATTGTTTTCATTTCTCTCATTACTAGTAATTTGAAGTCCTCTTTCATGTGGTTACAAATACTTTGCAGTTCTTCATTTGAGACTTTTTAAATCATATCTTTGACCACTCATTTATTATTAGCCTTTTTAAAAAATTTGATTTCATCTTCAGTTCCAAATTCACTAACTTCCTTCTCTTCCTCCCTCATCTATTGAGAAGGTAAGAAAAACAAAACCCATTACAAATCATACAAAATAAATTCCGACATTAGCCATATCAAAAAATAAAGAAGAAAGAGAAAAAAATATGTTTTAATTTGCACTCTGAGGCTGACAACTCTATAGCTGGAAGTGGATAGCATGTTTTATGGTGAGTCCTTTAGAATTGTGGTTGGTCATTGTATTGATCAGAGTTACTAATTCTTTCAAAGTTGTCTCCACAATATTGCTGTTATTGTATAATTTTTTCTCCTGGTTCTGCACATTTCACTTTGCATCAGTTTATGTATCTTTCTCACCTTTATCATTTCTTACAGCATAATAGTATTCCATCATATTCAGATATCATAACTTGCTCAGCCATTCCCCAACTGATGAGCATCCTCTCAGTTTCCAGTTCTTTATCAATACAGAAAGAGCTGCTATAAATATTTTGTACATATGGACCCTCTTCCTCTTTCTTTGACCTCTTTGTGATATAGAACTAATAGGGATATTGTTGGGTCAAAGAGTATGCACAGTTTACCAACTTTGGGGGCCATAGCTCAAAATTACTTTCTGGAGATAGCGAACTAGTTCAGAGTTCCATTGACAGGGCTTGAGTATACCTGTTTTCTCACAGTCCCTCAAACATTTGTCATTTTTCTTTTTTGTCATCTTAGCCATTCTGATGAGTGTGAAATGATACCTTAAAGTTATTTTAATTTGCATTTCTCTAATTGTTAGTGATTTAGAACATTTTTCATATGTCTATCTGGAGGCTGGATTCTTTCCTCTAAAAAATTGCCTATTCATATCCTCCTACCATTTATCAGTTGGGGAATGACTCTTTTTTTGTGTGAATTAGACTCTGTTCTCTCTATATCTTAAAAATGAGACCTTTATTAGAGAAACTTGATGCAAAGATATTTTCCTCCAGTTTCCTGCTTTTCTTGTTTGTGCAAAACCTTTATTAATTTCATGCAATCAAAATTATCCATTTTACCTGCTATAAACTTGTCTATTTCTTGTTTGGTCATGAACTCTTCCCCTGTTCATAGATCTGACAGGTAATTTCTTCCATGTTCCATTAATTTATTCATTATGTCACCCTTTATGTGTAAATCATATACCTAGTTGGATCTTATTTTGATATACAGTGTGACATTTTGCTCTATACCTAGTTTCCACCAGACTATTTTCTACTTTTCCCAACAGTTTTTGTTGAATAGTGAGTTAATGCCCAATAGCTGGAGTCTTTGGGTTTATCAAAGACAAGGTTACTGTACTCATTAGCTTCTGTATATTATTTACCTAATCTATTCCACTTATCAGCTTCTTATTTCTTACCCAGTAGCAAATTATCTTGATGATTCCATCTTTGCAGAAGAGTTTGAGATCTGGTACTCCAGATGTCCTTCCTTCCCATTATTTTTTCGTTGCTTCCTTTGATATTTTTTACCTTTTGTTCTTTCAGATGGCTTTTTGTTATTATTTTTTTCTAGCTCTGTAAAGTAATTTTTTAGTTTGAGTGATATGTCACTGACCATGCAAATTAGTTTAGGTAGTATTGCCATTCACTCACAAGCAATTAAAATTTTTCCCATTATCTGGTTCTGTCTTTATTTGTGTGAAGAGTATTTTGAAATTTTGTTCATATAGTTCCTCAATGTGTCTTGTCAGGAAGACTCCCAAGTACTTCATACTGTCCATATTTATTTTAAATGAAATTTCTCTTTCTAGCTTTTCCTGATCAATTTTGTTGAGAACATACAGAAATGTGGGTAATATGTGTGGGTTTATTTTATATGCTGCTGCTTTGCTGAAGTTGTCAATTGTTTTAATTCATTTTTTAAGGTTGGCTACCCAGAATTCTTGAAGAAAGCCACCATATCATTTACAAGAAGTGATACTTTTGTTTCTTCATTAATTGTGCTTAGTCTTTAAATTTTCTTTTCTTGTTCTATTGCTTATAGTTAGCATTTCTAGTACAGCATTACATATTAATGGTGATAATGCATATTCTTACTTCATCCCTGATCTTATTGGGAAAATTTCTAGCTTATCCCCATTATAAATAATGTTTGCTCTTGGTTTTAGATGGATCATCCAAACATGACAAAATCATATCCAGGCATTCTTTCTAATTAGACTCCCTCTATGACTCCTGGTAATGATAAAGTTCTGAGGGACTGTATAGATCATCTCCCTATATAAGAATGTAAACATTATTTTTCAATGATGTTTACCTTTTTATATTTCTCTTGACTCCTGTGTTTGATGTCAAAATTTCTACTCTGTTCTGATCTTTTCATCAGAAATGCTTGGAAGTAATCTACTTCATTAAAAATACGTTTGTCCTTCAGTAAGATTATACTCAGTTTTATTGGGTAGATTATTCTCGGTTGTAAGCCTAGATCTTCTGCCTTCTGAAATGTCATCTTCTAAACCCTCCACTCTTTTATCATGGTGTCTGCTAAATCTTGTGTGATCCTGACTTTGATTCTTCAATATACAAATTCTTTCTTTCTGGCTGCCTATGTCATTTTTTCTTGACTTGGGAGCTCTGAATTTTGACTATAATATTCCTGGGACTTTTCATTTTGGAATTTGTTTCAAGAAGTGACCATGAGATTCTTTCTATTTCTACTTTGTCCTCTCATTTGAAGACATCTAGGCAATTTTCTTTTATGATTCCTTGAAATACGATGTCTAAGCTGTTTTTAAAAAAATTTTTTTTGCTCATGGCTTTCAGGTAGTCTATTGATTTTTAAATTATCTCCAATCTTTTCCAAGTCAGTTGTTCTTCCTAAGAGATATTTCACATTATCTTCTTTTTTCAGACTTTTTTTCTTGATTTTATTATTTCTTAATATCTCATGGAGTCATTAGTTTCCATTTGGCCAATTCTAATTTTCAGGCAATTGTTTTCTTTAGCAATGTTTAGTACTTCTTTTTCCAAGATGTTAATACTCCGTTCATATCTTTCTTCACTAGCTCTTGCCTCTTTTTCCATGCTTTCTTTTATATGTTCTTCTTTAGTTTTATAAGTCATTTTTAGTCCTTTTTTAAAATCTAACTTTAGCTCTTTCAGGAATTCTTGTTAGATTTGAGTCTCAGCTGCATTTTTTTTCCTTATAAACTTTGCTTGTAGATGTTTTCAAGTAATTCTTTTCTTCTGTGTTTGTGTCCTGAGCTTCCCTATAGCCATAATAGCTCTTTATAGTCAGTTTCTTTCTTTGCACATTCTTCTAACATTGCTTCTTGACTTTGGACTTTATTTTAGTGTTTGACTTTGTGTACTTCTGGAAGAGAGAGCTGACCTGAACTTCTGTCCCCATATCCTTCTGCTGCTTTCACAGCTCTGGCTGGGGTCCTACAAGCTTTCAGTGCTCACAAAGAGGTGTGATCTGGAGTGGGGTTGGAGGGAGGTCTGTTCCCTGCCTGTTCCTGGTGTCAATCCTGTTGCTTACCCTGGTTTGGGCCTATGGCTTGTTTCTGGTTGGGAGTTTCAGTGGATTACTGCTGGACTCAGCTACTATTGGCCAGTTGGGAGGCTCTACAGGCTCCGAGAAACTAATCTGCCACTTCTTCTTTGGTCTAAGATATTGCTCTCTGCTCCTGGCATCAGAACCACACAGTTACTGTTTGCTTCCTGGATCATGTTCTGTTCACAGTCACAACTAGCATCATTGCTTACAACTGCTTCTCTCTTCCCTGGATCTGTGATCAGACACTGGGTGGTCTGTGTCAGAGCTACCAGATGGCACCCTTTCCTGCATTCAGTGCTTTCTCAGGGATCCCCTGGCATATCTTTCTGGCACTCTGTCTTGATCCTCTCTCCATCTCTGGGCACTGGAATGCTCCCCACTGCTGTATCAGTCATGCACTCTGGTTAGACCCCCCCCTCCCCAGTGTCTGCAGACCTCTTTCTCTCCCTTCAGTCTCCCTGGGCTGGAAAAATGACCTACTGTGTGACTTTTTCTTTTTTTTCCTGATCAGAATTCAGTCTAATGCATTCTCTAGATATTTGTCAAGGAGGAGTGCTAGATCTTAATGCTTCCTCTTATTGTACCATCTTGACTCTACTTCAGTTATTAGTTTTATATGTATATGTATATACATACATACACATGTATATGTGTATCTATATATTGATTAATTGCTTATATATCTTGGATATCAAACCCTTATCAGAGAAATTTAATACAAATAGTTTTTTTCCCACTTCCCTTCTTATTCTATGTACATTAAATTTATCCATGTAGAAACTTTGCAGTTTCATATTATCAAAGTTATTTATTTCATATTTTGTAATTGCCTCTATCCCTTTTTTGTTAAGAATACATCTCCTAAAAATTAAAAATTTTAAAAAGAATACATCTACACATGCCTGTGAGAGGCACATGACCTACTTCTCTTCTAATTCTTTTTATAGTATTATCTTTAACATTAAGGTCACATACCCATTTAGAACATATTGTAGAATATTCTTTAAGGCAGATTCTTAATCATTTCTTCTTAAAGGGCCAGTTTGCCCTATTAGCTCTGTATAAGAACAGCCTTGGGGTCTGAGGATGGCCTGAGCCATAGTTACATACTCTACATTTTTCACAGGATGCCCAAAATCCTTTGGCAGGCCTCAAGTGGCATGGGTTGTAAGCAGCCTGTGGTTGAATGTTGTGCAGGCCTGCTGCAAGGTATTGATCTAACCATAATTTTTGCCAGTCTGTTTTCCAGTTTTCCCAGCTGTTTTTTTGTCAAATAAAGAGTCCTTTGCTAAATAATATGGGTGTTCTATTTTATCAAACACTGTCATTGAATTGAATTTTTCTGATTTTCTTTCATTTAGTGTGTCCTATTGATCTACTTCTCTATTTTTTTCTAACTAGCATCAGATAGTTTTGATGACTATTGCTTTATGATATAGTTTAAGGTCTAGAAGTGCTATTCGTCATTTGTCCCAACTTCTTTTTATCATTTCTCTTGATATCTTCTAGATCTTTTTTTTTTTTTTTTTTTTTTTTTTACAAATGAATTTTGTTAGCATGCTATCTAGTTCTATAAAGTAAGCCTTTGGTAATTTGATTGGTAGAGCATTAAAAGTATAAATTAATTTAGATGGCATTATCATTTTTATTATATTATCATAGCCTAGTCATGAGCACTCAGTATTCCCCCAGTTATTTAATTTATTCTTTATTTCTTTAAGGGGTATTTTGTAATTGAATTTATACATGCTTGTGTTTGAGTGTGTGTGTGTGTGTGTGTGTGTGTGTGTGTGTGTGTGTGTGTGTACTTCGGTACATCAGTCCCCAGATATTTTATACATTTTGTAATTATTTGGAATAGTATTTTCCTCTTTATTATTACTTCATGGATTTTCCTATTATTATATAAGAATGGATTTATTTTTGAGGGTTCACTTTGTAGCCTGCACCTTTGCTGAAGCTTTAAATGGTCTCAGTTAGTATCTTTGCTGATTCCTTAGGATTTTCATTATATCATCAGCAAATGGGAATGGTTTTATTTCCTCTTCACCTATCTTTAAAATTTTAACTTCTTTTTATTATTATTGTTGTTGCTAGTATTTCCCGAACTATATCAAATAAGAGTCAGGATAATGGGCATTTTTGCTCCACTTCTACATTTATTGGAAAAGGTTCTCATGTACTGCTTTTGTACATAATGCTTGCTTTAGGTTTTTGATAGATGTTTTTAGATTATTTTAAAAGGTTTCTCTATGCCTATACTTTGTAGAGTTTCTAGCATAAAAGAGTGTTGTATTCTGACAAAGGCTTATTTTCTATATTTATTGAGATAATGACGTGGTTTTGGTATTTTGGTTTTTAATATGATTATGTTGATTATTTTCCTAATGTTAAACCATCCTTACATTCCTATTAGATTCCTTGGAAAAATCACTGTAGTATATTTGATAGGATTTTTGTTTAAATTTTTAAAAAATAAACATTCATTAATGGATATAGTTTTATTTCTGTGTTATATCTTTCTCTGTTTATGTATTAGAACTATATTGTCACATAAAATGATTCTGGTAAGGTACTTTCTCAATTTTTTAAAAATAATTTGTAAAGATGAAAAATGCTATCTACCTCCAGAGAAAGAACTGATGGAGTCTGAATGCAGATCAAAGCATACTATTTTTTCACTTTATTTTTTGGTGGTATTTTTACCTGTGTTATCTATTATAACATGACTAATATGTAAATATATTTTTCATTATATGATTGCCTGTGTATAACTTATATCAAGTTGTTTACTGTCTCAGGAAGGGGGGAGGGAGGGGAAGGAAAGGAAAGAGGGGGAGAATTTGGAATTCAAAATTTTAAAAAAGAATGTTAAAATTGTTTTTACCTATTGTTGAAAAAATAATAAAATATTATTCAATGAAAGAAAATAACATGAAATAGGGTTATTGATTGTTCTTTAAAAGTTTGGTAGAATTCTGTAAATCTGATAAGGATCATATCCCATCAAGACCAGGAGGTCTCTTCATTGGTAGCTCTTCTATAGCTAGTTCTATTTGATTTTCTGAGATTGGGTTATTAATCTCTTTTGTCATCTCCTGACAGTTTGGTCCTTTTATATGTTTGAAGGGATTTCTCTATTTCTTTTGTGTTCTCAGTTTTGTGAGTTATAATGATCACTAAATCAGTTGCCTGAAAAGTAGTTGTTTTCTTTTGTTTTGTTTTACCATATTTGATGCCTTATTTATGTAATGAATATATCAATGTTAGTGGCTCTTGGAACATCAAGATTGTTTATACTGAGTTTAGAAGTACTCTTGTTGGACACTAACCATCAATACAGGCTTGCATTGTGAGTGTGCAGGGGATGTATTATCATTGGCCCTTTCTTTCCTCTCAGGTGAAGTAGTATTGATATATTCTGAGAACAAAAGCCAACTTTCTACATAAATCTGCAAAATCCAATAGTTGGATATCTACTACACACTTGCCAGAGAAATTGAAAATAAATAATTACTGAGGAGTTCCAGCACTTTAGGTCCTACTAAGGTACTACTTGTGTGTTAAGCACCGGATAGATGATCTCTAATCTAGTAATATCATAGGAATATACCAAACAAAACCCAAAACCAAACCAAAACCCATGTAGTCACCTCACAGGGTTATTTTGAGGTACAAATGCATAATGACTGTAAGAGCTATACCAATGTCAGCTATTATTATGTTCAAGTGTAAAGATCACTGACTTTATAGTTTAAGGGTCTGGGTTAAAATCATTCCTCTGACACGTAATAACTTTGAGACTTTGTTGGGTGAGTCACTTATTCTCCCTGGGCCAGTTTCCTTATCTGCAAAATGAAGGTGACTGAGGACTAGTCCACTTCTAAATCTAAATCCTATACTTCGAGGAACCTATGATAGGAAAACAACCACTTTAAGAAAAACAAGATAAAGTGAGCAATAAATATAATTACCTTCACATGTATCAAACTGAATCAGGGCTGAATTATCCTCTGGAAAATATTGGACTCTGGTTACTGGTCCTCCTCCATTTTTTTGGTTTTCAAAGAAAAGAGTGATGTAATATTCATTAACATCTGGGGGTAGGTCTTCCACCAGAATAGTCCTTGTCACTTCTAGAGGTGATGCAGAAATCTTAAGTTCTCCTACTTTGTGATTCTTAGCACAAATATTAATAAATCTCTCTGCATCTGCAAAGAAAAATAAAAAAAAAAACTTGTGAACATTGCATCCTTAGCTTTAAGTTGTGGAAGAAAAACATATCAGAGTTAAAACAGTAGTAAAAGCTAAATTTCTAAATGAAAATTCACACACCTAAAATAATCTTTAGGAAATAATCATGATTTTGAAATTAACGTGCTTCTCTGTGTCCATGCAGCACTTGGGTCTAAGTCAGACTGGGTTATGTCTTCTTTTTAAAGAGTAGGGGTGGTTCTGACATCAGAGATCATCTCCCACCTCTTGTCCAACATTTGATAGTTCAAAATTCAACAAACATTGATTAAAATGTTCACTATGTTCTAGGTTCTATGCTAGAAACTGGAAGGATTCACAAATCCTGCTCTCAAGAAAGTTGGGAAAAAAGCCCTACACAAAGAACTACCCAGTAGAGAGTGGAATAAATGCTATGAGAAATACAGAAATACAAGGAGAACACTTAGCTGGCTGAATTATAAAATAATTTATAGAGGAAATGGCCCCTGAGGCACTTATACTCAGAGTATTTTCTCTGGCTATTCACCATGCCTGGGATTCTCCCCTTCCTCATTTCCACCTAGTGGCTTCCCTAGCTTTCTTCAAGCCTAAGTAAAAGTATCACCTTCTCCAAGAAACCTTTCCTAATCCTCCTTAATCCTTAGTGTCTTCCTGAGATCTTGTATATATCTTCTTTCTTCATAGTTCTTGGTGTGTTGTCTTCTGCCTCTTGTAGCTAAATTATTTGAAATGATCATCTACAACAGGTTCCTCCACTTCCTCTCCTCTCATTCTCTTCTTAACCCCTTACAATCTCACTTCCAACCTCATCATTCACTGAAATTGCTCTCTTTAAAGTTGCCAATAATCTCTTAGTTGCCAAATCCAAAGGCCTTTTTTCTCTCCTCATTCTCCTTGACTACTCTGCCATCTTTGACACTACTGATCACCATCTTTTCCTCAAAACTCTCTTTTATCTAGATTTTTGGGACAACACTCTCTCCTAGTTCTCCTCCTACCTATCTGACTTCTCAGTCTCCTTTGCTGGATCCTCATCCTTGTCATACTCTCTAACTGAAGGTGTCCCACAGGGTTCTGTTTTGGGCTCTTTTCTCTTCTCCCTCCATGCTACTTCACTTGGTGATCTCATCTGCTCCCATGGATTTAATTACCATCTCAATGCTGATGATTCTCAAATCTACCTATCTTATGCTAACCTCTCTGCTGATCTCCAGTCTCACATCTCCAACTGCCTTTCAAATATCCCAAACCAGATATGCAGTAGATATTTCAAATTCAATATGTCCAAAACTCAACCTATTTTCTTTTCCCCTAACCTCCCCCAACCACCACTTCCCTATTACTATAGAGGGCAACACTATCTTCACAGTCCTTCAGGCTTACAACCTAGCAGTAATTCTCAGCTCCTCACTATCTCTCATGTCCATATCCAATCTATTTCCAAGGCCTATTGATTTCACTTCTGCAATATCTCTCAAATAGGTTTCTGTCCTCTAACACCGCTATCACTCTGGTCCAGGTTCATATCCCCTCATGCCTGGACTATCTCAATAGTCTGCTGGTGAATCTGCCTGCTGCAATAGTCTGATGGTGGTCTCTTCCCACTGAAGTACATTCTCCATTCAGCCACCAAAGAAATTTTCCTAAAGTGCAAATCCAATCATGTTACCTTCCTACTCAAACTCCAGTGGCTTCCTCTCACCCCTAGGATCAAATACAAAATCCTCTGTTTGGCATTAGGAACCTTCATAGCCCTCTCCTACCATTCCAGCCTTCTTACACTTAACCCATTGCCACATATTCTTGGATCCAGTGACACTGGCATTCTAGTTATTCCACAAACAACACACTCCATCTATTAGCTTTGGGCATTTTCTCTAGTTGCCCCCCTTGTCTGGAATGCTATGCCTCCCCATGTTTACTTACTGCCTTCCCTGGCTTCTTTTCAGTCCAAAGTAAGACCCGACCTACTATAGAAAGCCTTTCCTAACTCCTTTTAATTTTAGTGCCTTCTATCTTTTCATTATTTCCTATTAACCTGTATATAGTTTATTTGTACATATTCATTTGCTTTCTGTCTCCCCCATTAGATTATGAGCTTCTTGAAGGCAGGGACCATCTTTTAGTTTTCTTTGTATTTACAGAACTTAAAACAGTGCCTGGAACATAGTAGATACTTTATGAATATTTATTATTTGCCAAAATTCCTAAAAAGCAAATTTCAGGGATGGATCTTTCCTTTGCTAATCAGAATCTCAAGGTGACAAATTAAAACTTTCAGATTTTCAACCCATTCTTACCAATGGTTTTCATAAAGGTAACCACAGCAACCTCAGCTTCTGGTATGATTTCTATTGTAAAGTCTCCTCTTGTTTCTGAGAAGCCACTCACATTCTCCACCAACAAAGTCAATAGATCTTCTGTCATCGTGTCTTGGATATTTTTAAATACAACCAATGAGGAAATAGTTCCAGGGCCTTTGGAGATACCCTTGGTCTGGGCTGATCTTTTCTCTAGTGGGAGCTTTGTGTCCTCGTCTTCTGATGCCGCTAGTTGGAAGAAGGTGGAGAAGAAAGAGAATGGGAAGATTAGAAATTAATTGGAAATTAAATAACAATCCTAAAGAATGGGTGGTCTGAGAACAAATCATAGATACAAGAAATTAGAGGGAAGGCATATTAGGGAAGGGATTAGTCTTAAGCAAAACAAACATTAATTAAGAATGCACAAAAATATTTATAGTTCTTTTTGAGGTGGCAAAGAATGGGAATCTGAGGGAGTGCACATAACTTGGGGAATAGATAAACGAGTTATGGTATATAAATGTAATAGAATACTATTATGTTATAACAAATTTCAGAGAAACCTTGGAAAACTTAATATGAACTAACGAAGAGTAAAGTTAACAGAACCAAGAGAACAATTCATACAATGACAATAGCTCTTTATGATCGAATCTTTTTGTTGTTTACTCATTCTTTCACATATGTTCATATTGTTATCCTGTTATAATGTAAGCTCCTTGAGGACAAGGACTGTTGTGCTTTTGTCTTTTTATCCTCAGAGCTTAGCACAGTACCTGGCCCATAGTTGGCATTTAACAAATGTTGTTTGATTGGTTGATTGATTCATTGATTGTAAGGTACTGTGCAGGGCGCTGTGGGACCAGAATGTCTATCATTCCTGTCTTCAAAGAATTTATAGTCTGAGTGGAGAGACAAGAGAGACCAATATGTTTGACTTTTATTTTGTTAGCAATGGGGAACTGCTGAAGGCATGTGGGAGAGGAAACAACATGATGCAAGCAATACTAAAAGTTTTATTGGCATTGATGTGTAAAATGGATTGGAAGAGGAAAAGAATGGAGGCAGAGAGACCAGATAGGTGGCCTCTGTAGCAAGCCAGGTGTGAAGTAATAAGGTCCTCACCTACAATGTCAGCAAGGGGCATGGAAAAGATGGAAAGTAGGCAAGAACCAACAGGACTTAGTGACTGATGGGATATGGGACAATGGGGGAAAGGAAGGAATAAAAAAAACTGGCATTGAGATTTTAAGCTTGACTAACTGGAAGAACAGTACAATTGATAGAAAAGTAAGAAGTTAGGAGTAAGAGTTATTTGAGGGATAGGGTAGGGAGAAAAAAAAATTAAAAAAAAATATGACCATGGAATCTATGCTGGAATGCAATATAGAGGTTATTTAGGCCAATCTGCCAGTCAGTTACAAGAATTCTCATTATAACAACCCAGACAAGGAAGGGAATATGTTAGAAAAGCCACATTATCCAAGGGTTTTCTGTCTCAAGTATTAAGACCATTGTTAAAGTTGACATTAAGAAACCAATTCACATAGAATGTGAATGTAGAATGTCTATGCAAATGACTGCCTGGTCTATTTGTCTAGCCCTAGTCTCTCCCTTGACTTCGGGCTTACACCACCAATTGTCTATTGGGCATTTTTAACTGGATGTCCTGAAAGCATCTCAAACTCAACATGACCAAAACAGAACTGATTATCTTTTCTCCAAACCAACCATCATCTGAACTTCCCTATTTTTGCCAAGAGGACTACCACTGTTCTAATGCCTCCATGTTCATAAACTTCAAGTCATCCTTAACCTCTATCAGTTTTCTGCAACAGACTCAAATAACTTGCTTAGCCTTAGCCATTCTACCTCTTTCCACCATGCTCCACACAGGATCATGTATTTTAACCATGACCAAACTGAGCACACCCTGATGATTATAGAAAATCAGGTATGAGGATTCTGACCTTTCATAATGAGGAAAGGAAAAGATTAATTTCTGCATATCATACTCATCCAGAATTAAATGTTACCTTTTTCTTGGGCTCCATGTTTGGTCTTGGATTCCTGAAAACCAAACAAAACCCAAATATTAAGAAGAATTCCTCTACTCCAAGAAGATATATTAGAACCAGCCTGGTTACATACAATTAGAATAAATAAACCAAATCCTGTAGCTTCCCTAAGCCACAGAAATTCATTACACAAAGGAGATAATAATCCTGCTGAGTCTATGCATTACTTGTACCACACTTGGGGTACCATGTTCAGTCCTGCGTACCCAATTTAAGAGTTTGATTAACTGAGGAGTCATTAAAGAATGATTGGAAGGTGAATCATTTGTACCATACAAGGAAGGGTTGAGGAAGAGTTTTGGTTTTTGTTTTATTTTTAGCTCAAGGAAGAAAAGAGTAAAAGGAAGCAAGATGCCTTTCCATTCTACTCTGCTTTTATGGGTGAATTAAATTTTAAATGTATTATTTAGCATTGAGGAATTCAAAGTAATCTCAGCTTTTGGTGAGGGATTGTCTTGGCAGTAGACTCCCAAGTATTTCATGTTTCTCTCCTCCTCTCTGATTGGATAGCTGGAGGGTAGAACACTAAACTCCCAAAGCTTGCCTTTATCTGTAATAAAGGTTGGGATCTGGATTTTCCAACTAACTCCCCACTTTCTATCTACAGTTCTGCTTGGTTTGAACTCCACAAAACCTAATGCCCTCACACTGGGTTACCCCTGGTACCTCCCCTCCACCACCACTTTTCAGGTTCCCTTTACGTGTCTTCCCTTGTTGGATTATAAACTCCCTGAAGGCAGGGATTAACTTTTTCTTATTTGAATCCATTATGCTTAGTACAGTGCCTGGCATATAGTAGGCACTTCATAAAAGTTCATTGAATAATAAGCTGTGGGACCCTGAGCAAGTCACTTAACTCTCTGTACTTCACTTTCCTTTGCGGGGGTTGGACTAGATGTTCTCTAAGAGCCCTCCCAGTTCTAAATCTATGATCATATGGTTCCAGATAAAGAGTACTAAAAATTCAGGGAGTCAGGAAAAGCCTTATATAGAAGGCAGCACTCAACCTATGTTTGGATATAGATTATAAGAGACTGAAGTGGGGAGGGACAAACCAATGTAAAGGCTAAATGTAAAGCCCTGGGCTTAGCTCTCAATGTTCTCCACCATGTGACTCCAGAGTCTATTGCTTTCTCTATTCCCCTTCAAGTCAATACTTGCTCTTTTCAATCCATCCAAGAGCTCACGTTTATTGCCACATTTATACCTTCATATCCCTTTCAAACATTTTCTTCCTTCATAGCCCTACTACACTGCATACTTCTGTGGGGCTTTCTACCACTGCTGCCTTTCTACCACTTCCCAGTCCATGACATACTTACTTTTGTGGTGACTGGTTTCTCACTGATTTTATTCCCATCCTTTACTGTAGGCAGTGTGACAGTGAGTTTCAATTTTTCCCCTCCTGCCAATTCTAACTCATGGTTCTCTCGCTTCAGAACCCGTTGCCTTACTGAAAAATAAAGAGCAAAAAAATTGTAGCATTGCAACCTTTGAAACAGGTGAAGACATCCCCAAAGCTCCATCATTTACATACTTTTGTGTAAGTAATATACTAAACCAAGTATCTAAAGAGAATGGACACTAAATAATTCCTTTATTCAATAATTACGGCACAAATTCTGATCATGTGCATAGCATAGGGCAAGATGCTAAGGATGATACAAGGCAAGATAGTACATAATGCCATGCTCTTAAAAGCTTACACATTTTTGATGGGACAAGATGAAAATGCAAATGTTAATTTGACAATTCCTGCTTATGTTCAACATTTATTAATCTCTTGCTATGTTCAAGGCATTGTAGTAGAAGTTGGGGCCACAAATGTAAAATGAATATAGTCTTTGCCCTCAAAGAATTTACATTCTCCTTAAAGAATATAACACTTCCACAGAAATGGAAATACTTACTCCACCAAGGAGGGAGACAGCCCTAATGATAGCAGGATCAGGAATTCGGGTTACAAAATACCCATGTGGCCCACACATTGCCATGAATTCACTCAAACTGGTAGTATAGTCTTTGGAATTGTGTCCAACATGGCATCTACACCCTTTCTCTCTGGGGTTCATTACTCACCTCAATATACCCTCACACTGGAAGGTCTGGGGTTTTTCAAGGATTAAAGACCAGTAAAGGGTGGCTATGCTGCTAAAACTTATTCATGATCCTAGAGGTAACCCTGGTATGGTGGAGGTGGGAAGGAAATAAACTCAGACTACTTACCATTGTAGTCCCTAAGCTTCTACTAGTATACTTCCCAGTTACACATAATCACAATGAAACTATGGGCTCTTAAAAAAATTATGAATACCTTTTGTTTTTACATTACCCAAATTTCCCCTGTATCTTTTCCCCCAACTTCTGAAGAAATGGAGTAAAGACCAGTTACAAAATGAAGTGGGTCTGGCGTGGGAATCAAGAGAACCAATTAGATTCTATCTCACGAATACTAACTACATCTTGTGTTGCTACATGTATTATCCTCCATCTTGTTTTTTCTGTAAATCATCTATGGGAAACTAGATGGCATAAGTCATCTATTGTTTCATAAATGCAGGCAGTTGCAATTAGTCAGCATCTCTCAATTCTGGGGGAAAAGACCCTAAAACCTACTCATTCCTCCTCCCAACTTGACCAAAACTTACTCTTACCCCTCCCAATTTGGAAAGTCCCTAATATTTCCTCCAATTAGAAATCAGATTACCTAATTTTGTATCCTAGCTTATATCCTGTTATTTTTTTCCTTTAATTAATTGGTCTTATTTGAATAATTGTTTTTAACACATAAAATCTATCTCACCCTATATTCAGGGTCTTTGGACCAACTGGGGTGTCAACTGACCCATTTATTATTCTTATTTTGCTAATAAATCATGCAGCTTGGGTTGTTTCCTCAGTTTTTATTAATTACCCACCACACTTCCTAGGGAACCATTTCATATAACAAATAATTATTTAAAAGTAAAAATATGAAGGAGAGAAAAACAATTAGCACATCAATACATAAAAAAATTTGAAAATAGTTTATTCTACACCTGCAGACCTTTCAGCTCTTGCAAAGTAGTAGAGGACAGTGTTTTCTCACATCTCTTCTTAGAGGCCACACTTGTTCTTTGTAATTTTGCAATAGTCACTTCCAATTTTTTTTTGCTAGATATTCTTTACAATCTACATTGTTGCAATCATGTATTTCTTGACTCTGCTTATTTTACTCTGTATCAGTACATGTGTTTCCATGTTTTTCTATTTTCATTTCTTACAGCACAAAATATTCCATTACAATCATGTACAACAATTTGTTTAGCCACTCACCAATTGACTGGCATTTACCTTATTACTAGTTTATTGCTGCCATAAAAATACTTATATAAAAATGTTCTTTTTATCAATGTATTTATCAAGTATTTATCCATTCTTTTTTATCAATGACTTCTTTGGAATACATGCTCACTAGTGGAAAACTGGAGTCAAAGGGTATGGACATTTTAGTCACATTATTTGCTTAATTCCAAATTGCTTTCCAAAATAGTTGCACTTATTCATAGCTCCACCAACAATAGATTAGTACACTTATCTTTTTACAACCCTACCAACCTTAATTATTCTCATCTTTTGTTAACTTGGTCAGTTTTCTGGGTATGAAGTAAAATCTCAAGTTGTTTTGATTTGCATTTCTCTTATTAAAATTGTATATTTTCATTCATATGTCTATTAATTTGCAATTCTATTTGGAACTGTTTGTTCACCAATGACCAACCACAAATCCAAAGTACTCATGATGAAACATGCTATCTAATTTCAGATAGAGAGCTGATGGATGCAGAGTACAGATTGAAGCATATTTTCTGTTCTTTCTTTCTTTGATATGGATGATATGGGAATTTGTTTTGCTTAACTATACATAGTTGTAACAGTTTTTATTTTTCTTTCCTTCTCAATGAGGAAGACAATTAAGAACTGAAAATAAAATTGATTTAAAAAAAGAATTGATTGTTCATATCCTTTGACCATTTATCTATTGGGTTGCATTTAGTCTTATATATTTGTTAGTTATCTAGATATCACATATAAAACCATTATTCTAGAAATTACAAAATACAAAGAAATTTGATACATTTGACTATTTCCATTCTTAGCCTAGGTGCATTCATTTTGTCCATGTGGAAGATTTTCAATTTCACCTAATTTAAACGATCTATTGTATCATTTGAAATTGCCTCTATCACTTGTTTGGTTGTGAAAACATCTCTTTCCTGTAGCTGTAAAAAGTATACAATTTATCTCTCATATTTTTTTTTTTACAGTGTGACCTTTAACATATAGGATGAATATCCATTTTGAATTTATTGTGTAATCTGGACACCAGACTCTTTCAAATGAAACATTAACTAAAGAAAAGGCAATAGCAAGAATAATTACAATGTTTACTCAAAAGAGAATAAACAGAGATAATCAGAACATAAAACATCCTCAAACCTGGGGAGGCAATGGGCTCATATTTACAGAAACCTAGTAGAGAGGGAAATCAATGTGTTAGGGTCAGCTTAAGACTGAATTGTAGACCTAGATGTCCACCGGGAAGAATCCCATTCTTTACTATTCTCAGGCCTCAAAAGCATTAAACCCATTGTAGTGGCATTACATTCTTTCAGTGAGATAGCAGCCCTCAGCCTAGGATAAACTGTTCTGTTCGCTTAGCTGGCCACTGAAGCAATGAGAACTCAAAGGCCTTTAGTTCGCTTGAGTCTGCAAAGTACAAAAGCCCTTTAGGCTAGTTACATCTGGGCCCCTAAGGAGCTATAGATGGCAGTAAAAAGCTATGGAGACAACCCCAGCCAACTCTACGCAAGAATTCTGTTGTCTCCAATGCATTCTCAGTTATTACAGAGCTCTTCTCCAATGAAAATACCTCTTCCATCAGCTGTAGGGTAACGCTGGCCTCAGTTAGCTTTCAAACTGTAGATGGCAGTAAAGAGCAATACAAACAAGCAAAGTGAGCTCTTCACTCAGCATGATTCTGTTCTTTCCTTGTGAGCTCCCAACAGCTAACAGAACCTGTCTGGCATCAGTTATCTCTCACCAAGTTCCAAGTAGCTGCCCTTATCTTCTGATTCTCCTCTGCTCTACCTCTTTAAAGCAGCAGCGAGTAGACACCCTTTTGTTTCTCTCTCCATCCTTAGCTTCTTTCTTTGGGCAGCTGTTGTGTCTTCTCATTCTTCTGATCTCTGGCTTCTCTGCTTAACTGGTTTCTAAAGCTTCAAATCAAGGCATCACTATAAGTAGTAACCCATCCTAACACAGGTAGGAAAACCAAAATCAACAGTTCTATCAGGTGTAACACTAACGAGCAATGTACACTTTTCCAATAATGCTCAAACAGGTCTTTGATTTATAGTTTCTCTGCTGTACCCTTCAAAACGCTGAAAATTGTCATTTGTAAAATAGTTGATGGACAATAGTGCAATGTAGTCATTGCTTTTGCCTCGGAGCTGCTATCACAAAGATCCTCTCAGGACATTTATCCTGAGGACTCTTTTCTCTCCAATCCTTAGAATTGTCTCAGATTACTTTTTTCAGTGTCCTTTTCTGCCCTTCATTAACTAATCTATCTGTATAAAAAGCTATACACACAAAAAATAAATATTTAATCGTTTCATCTATGGATGTGGCTTTCTTAACAACTGGGAAGCAGGAGGGAAGGATGAGGGAAAGCTTTGTAGGAGGTGGCATTTGACCTGGGCCTTAAAGGGGAGTGGGAAATCTAAGAATCCAAATGAGGAGGAAATGGATTCCAGGCATGGGGGCAGCCTGTACAAAGGCATGAAGATTAAAGATGGCATGGTACGTACCAGGAACTACAAGACAGGTGTTTTGGCTGGAAGATAGAGTACATGAGCAAAAGTGATGTTAAAATAGTATGAAAGTTTATGAAAGGCTTTCAATTCCAAACAAAAGAACTCTATTTTATCCTAGAGGCAACAGGGAGCTCGTGAAGCTTCACATACAGTGGAGTGAGATGGCCAGACTTGTGTTTAATCAAATTGGCAGCTGGGTGAAAATTCCACAGGACAGGAGAGGCAGGTGGACTAGTTAGGACTAAGAGAAGTAATACATGATGAACCCTTTCCTGTTGATCAGTCACGAAATGTAGTTACTCTGTAAAGAAAGCTATTCAAGAGATCACCTGTGAAAAAGGATCTCTCTTAAACCTGGGAAGACTTGTATGAATTGATACAGAGAAGTGAGCAGGAGGACAATTAATACCATAACTACAACATTATAAATTTCAAACAACTTGGAAAGACATAAGAACTTCGATCAACACAGTGACCAGGGAACATACAGTGACTGAAGCATGCTACCCAGCTCCTGTCAGAGTAATGATAAACTCAGGGTATAGATTAAAACATAAAGTTTTTGGACATAGCCAATGAAGGAATGACTTTGTCTGACTACACAAATTTGTTACAAGAATTTTATATTTTTTTAATTCTTTTTTGAATGTGGAAGGCAGAGAAAATAGATTTGTGTTCATTGATAATAAATCAAATTACATTTAAAATAAAAACAAAAGATATCTTTTTTAAAAAAAAGAAAATGGCCTTTCTTTCAGAAAACTGATGGTGAAGCATGCTCCCAAGACATGCATGATTTCTACTCCCCTTTGATCTCTGGCTGATCTAATGATAACTAATATTTATGTAACCCTTACCGTGTGCCAGGAACTGTGCTAAAGCTTTACGATTACATCTCATTTGATCCTCACCATAACTCTGTGAGGTAGGTGCTATTAATATTCCCATTTTATAGGGGAGGAAGCTGAGCTTAAATGACTTGCCCAAGGTCACAAAATTGCTAAGTGTCTGAGGCTGGATTTAACCTCGGGTCTTCCAGACTCCAGGCCAAACTCTATCCACTGAGCTACCTAGCTGCACTTCCTCATCTGCAACCTGAGTCCATTAGTCCTATTATATTTCTGTGTTTTCGTTCCTGGAACCAAGTGGATAAAATTGATAATTCTGACCACAATGAATGCATTTCACCTGATATCAACCCATCCCTCACAGATGCAGGTAAACCCTTCCCCCCCCCATCTCTGACAGATTCACATACTTCCTTTTGACTATCTACCAAAACATCTTTCTCCTCAAATCCCAGCAATTCAAATTCCATTTCCATTCTGGCCTTCTCTCAATAGATAACCTTGCCTGCTCTGAAGCCAAGATTCCTCATGTGCAGGAGGGGCATATTAATGTTTGTTACAGAGTTCTTTAGAGAGTAGAGGTGAGGAAAACCACTTTTAAACTGTTCATCAATTATTAAATGTACTATTTCTGCCTTCTGTCGTCTTGTCAGTTTGCTTGGTGTCACAGAAACCTCATAATTGTTTCATTGGATTGCTTTTATTGCCAGCCATTCTGAAATTTTTGATATGATAGTTAATAGTTTGTAATTCTTTTTTTTTTGGAGAATTGTCTATTCAATTATATTCCACCGACCTTTATTAAATACCTATTAGGTATAGGGAGGCTTTAGGGACACAAAGACCTAGTGCCCACCTTCAAGGAGCTTACAAGTAAGGGGATGAGCCTGGTACAAAAACAACTATAATACAAAGCAGAAAATGATTGAGTGCCTGGAGTGATCAAATAGAATGCCTCAGAGGAAAAGGAGGAACCAATTCTTTCTACTTGGAGAATCAGAGTTTTCAAATTTCATGGGAAAAGTGAGTCTTAAAAAAAGAGAAAGGATATCAATAGGAAAATTGGGATGAAGGTGGGGTGTGAGAAGTCTACTGTTGGAGGTCAGGATATTCTACAGAAAGGCTAAGGTATAGAGGAAAAGAAAGAGAGGGGCAGAGCAAAATAAGATGACAGTTTTGTCTGGAGCATAGAGTGAAGGGGAATACCATGAAATGAGATTAGAAAGGTAGTTGAAGCCAGACCATTATAGGCTTTGATTGCCCGGCTAAGGAGTTTGCATTTTATCTCATAGACAACTGTTCTTCAAAGTGGGGACTGGGGTTTCCTGGGGTCCATGGTTTTAAGGAGACTGAGCCCAAGGGATGTGTGATTAACTAATTAAAAGATGGGATGATGGTTCACATCTCACTTTCTCTGTGACAGACAATTATGGGGTTTCTTTCCAACACTACTACAACCTATACCTATCCTCCAACTCTGCCCTACTTCAACCATCCCTATGACTGGGCAAGTTTCCAATCTAACCCCTTCTGATCCAGCTGTTGGCTTCTTATTCCAATGATAGCTGTACTGCTTGTGGAGCACTCAACTAGAAACTGTGCAGTTGCAACTGGAAAAATTGCCTCTCCAGCAAAAGAAAGAAAATGACAAAACAACCCCTGAAGATTCACCTCCTGTCCTAGTAACAGCAACAACAACAGCAACAACAACTAACATCTATATAGGACTTATTACGTGCCAGGCACCGTGCTAAGTGCTTTACAATTATTATCCCATTTCATCCTCACAACAACTTTGGGGAAGTAGGTGCTATTATTATCCCCATTTTACAGATGAGAAAACTGAGGCAGAGATTAAGTGACTTACCTGAAAACACACACCTAAATATCTGAGACTAAATTTGAACTCAGGTCTTCCAGACCTGAATTGCCCAGCCTGGCACCAGATCATACTTGGTAGCTATGGCAAACATCCTTTGGAAGGCAGGCCCTATGCTCTGAGGCTATTATTGGTGGGCAAGAGCCCCATGTCCACTTTTCCTATTCAGTGGAGTGGAGCAATAAGTAGGCATCACTGGGTTGTGATATACATCTCAAATTTCTTTTTATCCATCTTTCTCCTCAAACCCAACCCTCTTGTAAATTTCTCTTTTTCTGTCAAAAGCACCACCAACCTTCCAAGTCACCTAGATTCCCAGCCTCAGTGTCATCCTTGACTTCTCATCTTCTGTCACCCCCCAGAACTAATTGGTTGATTAATCTTGCCTTTTCTACTTTTACAACATCTCTTATGAGACTCTTTCTCTCTACTCACAAAGCTGTTACCTTGATTCAAGCCCTCATCACCTATTCCTGGACTAAGACAACATTTAGCTTACCCTAAATGGACTCTGTCTTAAGTCTTTCCTCACTCCAGTCCTTTTGCCACACAGCCTACACAACGACTTTGCAAAAGCACAGATGTGCCCATGCCATTCCCCTGCTCCATAGACTCTAAGGGCTCCCTATTGAGATTAGAATCAAATGTATTTCATCTTCATTTCATAATTTAAAATTTCGGTGTAAGCTGTGTAATGTACCTAATTATTAGCACCATGACATATGTATATAATTTGTAAGAAAATATACATATATTGAGGGCATGTGCTCAACTTTTTTTTAAAAGCAGATAAGGATATTGTATCAAAAAGTTTGGAAACCAATGCCAGCCCATAAGAGCCACAAAAGACTTCCCAGCATCTGAGTGGGTTCTATATAAGCATGAGTGTAGCTCAAGCGGACAACTCTTCTCTAGCCACTCAGTCAGTCCTTCTTCTGAGACAACTACCCGCCTGGTCCCTGCCAGCCAGGGACCCCGCTGTGAGCAGTAATTCTCATACCTGTGCAGGTGCCTCTAAATTGTGCGCTATATCTCGGCAAGAAAAGGTGCTCGGTGGGATGTAGCCAGGGCTGTGTCTGCAAAGCTCCCTAAACTGACAGTTGCAGCTTACGCGGCTATTACCACCCACTCTTCTCCCCACCTCCATTTCCCTTTGTGCCTATAAATAGAAAAATCAGCACAGACCAGACTTTTATATATTCTGGACATATTTTCTACTTTCTTTTCCCTCAGAAATCTATAGATGAAAATAAACTCATTGAATAGTGGGAGAAAGAGACAGAGACAGAGAGATAGGGAAAGACAGAGAGACAAAGTCAGGGAGAAACACAGAGACAAAAAGGCAGAAAAGGAGGGAAGGAAGAAAGGAAGGAAGAAAGGAAGGAGGGAGGGAGGAAGGAAGGGAGTCACTGAGTCACACTTAAAGAGCACATCTTTTGGAGACAGAGACCCCGAGTACTATTCCTGCCTCGGCTGTTTACTACTCTTCCCCTTTTCTAGGTCTTAGTTTCCATTTCTGTCAAATCGAAATTTAGCTAGATGATGTCTCAGGTGCCCTTCAGCTCTGACATCCTCAGGGTTCTCATCACCCTCCCCAACCTGTAATGCCTCTATTCCACCTCCTTCCTACACAACCTAATTCACCACCTACCTTCTTCATGTTCAAAGAGGAGAAGGATCTCAGAGTGGCCGGTCTGCAGTGTGAGAACACACTCGCCCCCTCCGGATCTCTGGGGGCTCTGGAAGTAGCACTGCAACTTGTTCCGCAACTTCTTGGGAGGGTCGGGACCCCAGGGCCCCTCCAGCACCAGAGGGAAAGAGCCTGGGACCTCCATACTCTCCTCCGCCCTGGCTCTGGGCTTCTTGCCACTAGTTTAGAAAACTTTTGGTTTCCTTTTCTTGGAAATCCAAGTCTCTACTGATTACACAAGGCAACCTCCAGAGGGCAGCCACCCAGCTAAGGAGGATGACTACCAGTTCCACCAGAGGTGCTCGCTCCCCTTTGGATTCTTTGACTCAGGTTTTCACAGACTTTCCTTCCCTCACTTGAGAAACTTTGAGTTAATGTGTTAACCTCTCTCTCTTTCTCTCTGTGTGTGATGGATCCCTTGTTCACACAGTCTGTAAAAGCTTAGGGACCCCTTCTCACAATAATATTTTTGAGCACATTAAATAAAATATATAGCATTACAGAGGAAAGCAGTTGTTTTCAAATGAAGTTATCAAAATATTAGTGAAGCATCCCTAAATTAAATCTGTATCGATTTTCCTAATCTTACTCTGAGGCAGGGCTAAGGAATCTGTGTAAGATGATTTGTTTCCTTTTCCACCTGCAGTCTTTTGTTAGACTGACATTTAAAAGGCAATATAGAGGAAAAACTTAACAAGACAAAGCAAAAACAACATTGAATTAATAAGCAAAACTTTTATAGTTCAGTCTTATCTGACCCTTTGTGACCCCATTTGGAGTTTTCTTGGCAAAGACACTGGCATGGTTTGCCATTTCATTCTCCAGGGGATCCATTTTGTCAGGCAATCAGAGGTTATGTGATTTGCCCAGGGTCACACAGCTAGGAAGTGTCTGAGGCTGGATTTCAATTCATGTCTTTCTGACTTCAGGCACAGTGCTCCATCCACTAAACCACTGGAGGCTTCCAATAAATTAAACTAGGAGTTGTAATCAAACTAGCTAATGGTTTATCTATCATTTAAAAAACAATTGTAGTGGCAACCTGAATTCAAGAGAAAACAGCCAATATAAGCAAAATGGAGGTCTTTAATTGGGGCAAGTGAGCTTCATCTTGGCATGCCACAAAGCAACTTCTGGGGTATGGGGCGGGGGAGACTGGGAACAGGGTTTATATAGGGTACTAAGGCAAGGGGAATGGCCAAGCTGCGGGTGGGAGGGGTTAGGCAAAGGATTACACAAAATCTAGCAGCTAGAGTGAAAGCGTTGGGGTTACCACCAAGGATAACTGACCCAACAAAGTTAAGTATAATCATGAATGGGAAAAAAATGAACATATAACGAACTGAAAGACTTTCAGATATTCCTAACAAAAACAACAGAACTTAAAGTAAAATTAAATACATAACATTGAGGAGAAATATAAAGTAAACATTAAGGACCAATTATAAGGGATACAATAAGGTCAAATTGTTTATTTCTTATATATTAAAATATTATCAGTTCTTTTATGATTGCCATTTTTATTTAGGTAGTTTGAAAGAAAGGCTTGGGCTAAGCTGAGTATGATGGGGTGATTAAAAAAATAAAACTCTGTAGGAGACATAAAAGGAGCAATTATCTCATACTAATGAAGCAAAAAAGAAAAATTGATACAGAAGAAGCTATTAGTGGGGAGGGTGGGTGGTACTGACACCATACTCTGATTAGGAATGGGTTAAAGAGGGAACAACACATATATCTAGAAGGGTATAAAAATCTCCTAAATTCAGAATGAAATAAGAGGGCAAGGAGATCGGGTTAAAGGAGGGGATAAGAGAGGGATTCTTGGAGAGGTAAGAGGGCAAGGTAGCAGGTAAAAGTAAAGGAGAGGAGTGAGAATAGATAGGAATAGGATGAAAAGGATACTGAGGAAAAATAGGAAGGAGGAAAACATACAACAAGTAATTATAGCCTAGAACATGAATAGGATAAATTTACCTAAAAAATAGAAACTGATAGCAGATTAAAAATTTAAATTCTACAATATATTTCTTTCAGGAAATGCTATAAAATGAGAGCTACACACAAACATAAATAAAAATAGAATTTATTATATATAAAAAAGCAGGGGTAGTAATGATTTCAGACAAAATTAAAGCTAAAATAGATTTAATCAAAAGAGAAAATAGGGAAACTACACTATGTGTCAGCCATATTATTCAATATTGATTTAGGCCATTTCAAACAACTAGACAATATAAAGTACCTGAGATTATACCTGACCAAACAGACAGAAGAACCATACAAATATAAACATATAATATGCTTTATACAAATGAAGTTGGACTTAAATAATTGAAGTAATATTTATTGTTCTTGGGTAGGTAAAGTCAATTTGGTGAAACAAAACAACAATTTTACCTAATTAACCTATTTATGTGATGCCATCCCGATTAAATTGTTAAAAATTATTTTACTGATTTAGAAAAAATAGTAACAGTTTATTTAGAAGAATAAAAGGTCAGAAACTTCAAAGAAACCAGATTAAAAAAAGGTATAGAGAAAGCATATTCAGCAGTATCAGACCTTAAACCATACTATTACATGAGAGCATTGTTGAAGGGTAAAATGGATAATTTCAATTATTTTAAATTAAAATTTTCTTATATATTATATATATATATATATATACATAAAACCTATGCAGCCAAGAATAGAAAGAAGGCAGAAAATTTCGGGGTGGGGAAAATGTTCATAGACAGTCTCTCACATAGAGTGTGATTGGGTTGGAATATTACTATACTGTAGGAAATGATGAGTTTGTTGATTTAGAAAAACAAAGACTTGGACTTATGAAAGAAAATGCTATCCACCTCCAGAGAAATAGAGACAAGCGGAAATAAACATAGTACAGTCTTACACATATATGTATGAGTGTATATGTATATATGTGTGTATGTTAATAGATATATATGCATATGCAATAGATATGTATGTATACATGTTTATGTATGTATACATATATATGTGTATGCATGCATAGGTATGTGTGTGTGTGTGTGTGTGTGTGTGTGTGTGTGTGTATCCACACTTAGTTGTAGCCTTCTTTTTAGGGGGGAAAAGAGGGGAAAAATAGTTAAAAGTGCATAACAGAGAACAAAAGGAAACCTACAAAAAAGCAAAATTGGACAGCTTTGAAAATAATGTGTAGTATTTATTATGTAGGTTTTCTTGAAATGGAAAGTTATTGCTTTATATTGAATCCTCTATTGTGTATGTGATACTGTTTTTTTTTTCCTTTTTTTATTTTGTACTTAAACTTAAAATAAATTTAAGAACTTAAAAAAAAAAGAAATGATGAAGGGGATGGTTTCAGAAAAACCTGGGAGGACTTATATGAACTGATGCAAAATTAAATCTGCAGAACTAGGAGAACAATTTACATAGTATTAGCAATATCAAAAAGATAATCAATGGTGAAAAACTTAGTAGCTCTGATCAATATAGTAATCTACCACAATTTAAAAGGACATATGGTGAAAAATTCTATCTACTTCCAATGGGTGGGAGAATAGCAGAGGAGGGAAGAGAATTTGGAGCTAAAGAAACAATAATATTTTAAAAAAAGGAAAAAAAGAAAGAAAAAAGTAATTAGGGATGTCAAAAAAGGGGGGCATTGATACATTTTAAAAATGCATAGAACAGATAGATGTTCAGAAGAAAATTGCAATGTGCAAAAAAATGAAGCCATCTAAAATTTATTATGTATAATTTTTAAAAGTATTGTGAAATGGAAGTTGTTTCATATATGTGCATGTGTATTCCTCTTGTTTTTCACAAGAATAAGCCCCAAAATCTAAAATAGTTGTAGAAAGAAACTTATTAGGTTGTTTGTTAGAAGAGAGTGAGCCAAAAAAGAGATGTGGCTCCCTCCTATCCAGGCTCTGAAAGGTTTACATGATATAGAATTTCGACAAGGACAGCTGCACATGAACCACATGTATGCAGTTAGGCAATTTTGCTGAGAGGGTAACAGGAAAGCAAGGTAGATTGAGATGGATATCAGTAAATGTAAGCATTCAATAACATTTTGGTGAAGCCAAGACACAAAGGGAATCAATCCCAAACACAAGTTTGGGTGGACCCAAAATAAGACCTGGGAGAGGGGGAGCCAAAACAAGAATGTTTGGGGTAGATCCAGGACCTAGGGGAACTCCAAATTCTTTGTAGCAATCTCTGGCATTCCTGGAGAGTTACTGAGGTGAGGTCCATGTTTTGGGTTCAAACAATCTCTAGTCATGTAAAGTTAGGTTCAAATAATATTAATAAATGATAAATAATAATTCATTTCTTTTGATATTCTCTATGTGTATGCAAATGCTCTCTTTTTGGTGTTTAAGTTAAGAATAAAATATGATTAGAAAAATAAGAATCTCAAAGGAATTTTTTTTAAGAGAAGGGGACCTAGTAGATCTCAAACTATACTACAAATAATAGTAATCAGCATGATTTGGCACAGGTTAAAAATAGAGGAAATCAATCATTAAAATAAATTAGGCAAACTAAAAATAGTAGCTTCGTATTTCATAAACCCAAAGACTCTAGCTGCACCATTCCATAAAAACTGCTGGGAGTACTAGAAAGCAAACTGTAAGAAATTAGGCTTAAACCAACATCTTACACCATACAGCAATACAAGCACCAAATGAATATGGGACTTAGCTCTAAAAGGTCACATCACTTAAAAATAAAAATTAAAAACTGAAGAAGCTAGTAGACAGAGCACCGGCCCAGGAGTCAGAAGGACCGGGTTCAAATCCGGCCTCAGCCATTTACTAGCTGTGTGACCCTGGGCAAGTCACTTAACCTCACTGAATGCCTCCAAAAACAAAACAAAACAAAAAAACAAACTAGAGAAGCAAGTTTGTTTGGCTCTATGGAGAGAGGAAAATTTGTGACCAAATAAAGGCCAATGAGGATCACAGAATTAAATAGCCAATGTAAATTATATGAAATTGAAAAGATTTTAAACATACACACACACACACACACACACACACACACATACACCAATGCAGTTAAAATTATAAGGGAAACAGTTAACTGGGAAAAAAAATCCTTTGCAGCAAGATTCTCTGACAAAGGCTTCATTTCCAAGATATAAAGAGCAGATTCAATTTTTATAAGAGTAACAGCCATTCCCCAACTGGTAAATGGTAAAAATATATGAACAGACAATTCTCAAAGGAAAAAAAAATTTAAGCTATCAAAAGCCATATGAAAAAATTATTGAAATCCCTAATAATTAGAGAAATGAAAAATAAAGCAATTATAACGTGCCATCTCTCACTTATTAGATTGAGAAAAGTTGGCAAAAAAAGGAAAATGACTCATGTGGGTGAGGCTATGGGAAAACAGGAAGATTAATGCAGTGTTGGTCTAGCTATTCTGGAAAACAATTTGGAACTATGACCTCAAATTGCTCCACTGTTAATCAGACGTACCCTTTGACCATTTATGAGCTGAGGAATGTCTGTTAGCCTAACCTGTTTAGGGAGAGTTTCTGGCCACCATTTCCTAGCTGAAACTGAAGAAGGCTGAAACTGGCAAGGCTTGAGTATCTCTGAAGAGATAGTAGCAGAAGTTAGTACCAGAGAGAAATGCCCAATAGAGACTACTTACTAAGCAGTTCGCAGAACATCACTCAGTTAAAACTCAGGGATGACTGGAGCATTGGGACAATCAGGGGTGACATAGGACCACCAGAGGAACCACAAGACCAGTAGAGTACTGCACCAGCAAAAGTCACCTGGACAGCTGTTAGCCCAGGAACAGCTTAAGGTAGACTATAGAAGCAGCCATTAACACAAGTTCAGTATGGACTGGTGTGTTCCAGTAGAGCACCCAGCAGGCAGCAGACCTAGAAAGAGCAGCATGGTGACAAGTCTTCAGCCATCTTGCAGTGTCAAAGATGTGAGTTACTCTTTCTACACAAGGAAGCAAATTTACAAACCACATTTTTTTGTTTCCCTAGAAAAATTAAGAAATGCTATTTCTCTAGCCTAAATCTTTCCCCACGGACTTTTCCCTTTAGGAAAAGAGGAGAAGCAAAAACAAAGACTTTCCTTTGAAATGGAGTAAGGGTATAAATGGAAAAGTTTGTGGCCAAACAAGAGATAGAAAGTTTTAGTGAAGGTATAATAGACAATTTTGATTACATAAAATTAAAAAGATTTTGCACAAAAAAATCCCAATGTGGCTAAAATTAGAAGAAAACTGAGAAAAAAATCTTTGCAGCAAGGTCCCATTTCTAAGATATAAAAGAAACTGAGTCAAATTTACAATAAGAGGCATTCTTCAATTTCTAAATGATCAAAGAACACAAATAGGTAGTTTTCAGAGGGAAAAAAAATCTACGCTATCATCAATGGTCATGTGAAAAATTCTCTAAATCACTAATAATTAGAGAAATGCAAATTAAAACAACTCTGAGATACCACCTCATACCCATCATATTGGGTAGGTTGGCAAAAATGGAAAATGATAGATATGGGAGAGGATAAAGTTTATTTTAAGCATTCTTTCCTTTTTAAATTTTGAGTTCCAGATTCTCTCTCACCGTTCCCCCACCCATTGAGAAGGCAAACAATATGACACCAACTATACAGTACATGTGAAATCTTGCAAAACATATTTCCATATTAGCCACATTGCAAAACAAAGCAAAAAAAGGAAGAAAAAAATGATACTTTAATTTGTACTCAATTCTTCAGTTCTTTCTCTGGAGGTGGATAGCATTGTTTTTTTTTTTTTTTATCATGAGCCAAGTCTTTCATGACTGATCATCACTACAATATTGCTATTGCTGTGCACAGGGATCTCTAGGTTCTTCTCACTTCACTTTGCATCAATTCATAAAAATCTGGTGCTGTTTTTCTGAAACTACCCCCTTCATCATTTTTTACATTACAACAGTAACCCATCACAATCCTATGCCACAACTTATTTAGCCATTCCCAATTCATGAGCATCAGTTTCCAAGTCTTTGCCATCAAGAAAAAAGCTGCTATAAATATGTTTATACAAATAAGTCTTTTTCTCTTTTTTATCTCTTTGGTGGTATTGCTGGATCAAAGGGTATGCATGGTTTTATAGCCCATTAGGTATAGTTTCAGATTGTTCTCCAGAATGGCTGGAACAATTCAGTTCTCCCCCAAGAATTCATTAATGTACCTATTTTCCCTCATAGAAATCTTTGTTTGAGACAAACAGGAAAATCAAGACCAAAGGAATTTATTGTAGGTATGATGGGGAATTCAAATGTAAACTGCTCTGATATATAGGATTAAACAATTTCCATATAAGGAAAAGATAATCTTGATAGGCATACATTTCAATGAGGAGATGGGGTTAGTGTTGCCTCATCTCCTCCCTAAGTATTTTGATTGATACATATAATTATAGGGAGAGAGGATTGGGGAGCATGCATGTTTGCCGTCTGCCATGTTGTTCAATCCTGTCTGACTCTTCATAACCCTGTGGACAATACTGTCCATGGGGTTTTCCTGGCAAAGTCACTGAAGTGGTTTGCCATTTCCTTTTCCAGTGGATTAAGGCAAACAGAGGTTAAGTGATTTGCCCAGGGTCACACAGCTAGTGTCTGTAGCCAGATTTGAGCTCAGATATTCCTCTAGGCCCAGTGCTCTATCCATTAAACCACCACTCAAAGTTTAAAGTTCTAAATAGAATCACTCTTACTGATTCAGCACAAATACCTGACTTTGTACAGGCCTATGCCAGTTCAGTCTTCTCACTCTCCTAGCCATAATGGCTTGGCTATAGATTAATGATAAATTCAGTAACAGTGGTTCTGCAGACTTGAATCTATGTAATAGAATACAGTGATTAGTAGTTTTTGTTATTCTTTTTTTTTGGGCTAGGCAATGGGGTTAAGTGACTTGCCCAGGGTCACACAGCTAGTAAGTGTTATGTGTCTGAGGCCGGATTTGAACTCAGGCCCTCCTGAATCCAGGGTCAGTGCTCTATCCACTGCACTGCCTAGCTGCACCCCAGTTTTTGTTATTCTTAAAGAAAAACTGAGAAAGTGCAATTCCCTCCCTTCTTTTCAGACTTTAGGTGTGGAACACAATACATACTCTCAGACTCTGTTGATGTTTTGGTTACTTTTGCTGACATCCTTTTTTTCTTCTTCCTTTTTTAACTGATATGAGTTATCACTGACTGGGACGTGGAGGAGAGGGGGATATATTCAGAAATGAAGGTATTATTAATATAAATGAAATCAATAAAAATGAAGGAAAGATTGGTAAGCAGTAGGCCAGCATATGGCAACAACAGCAATCTGGACAGGGTTAAATACAGCAAAGTTACTGAGTGCAGAGATGATCTAGAAACATCACTCAGCAGCAAGGAGTATGCCAACTCTTCATCCTGGCTGACCATGAAGGAAGAGGCAGCCAATATTGAAAAGAGTTACCAGAGATAAGGTGAATCCCAGAGCTCTGGGAGTTCCAGAATATAAAAAAGAACGTGGAGGCAGAGATTTTTGGACAAATAGGAATCTGAAAATCATAAAATGGGGGTTCCAAAGGATACAGTTGAAGGGGAGTATAGAGGGTGACAGGGAACATTTATAGGTAAAATTGAATGAGTTGGAGATGAGACTATAAAAAAGCATAGGAAAAGGGTTTTCATTTGACAAATGGTGACACCATCCTAGGAATTTGGACAGACAGAAGTTTGCTGACCCTTGGGCAGAGGAAATGCCAATCAATCAGAATTGATTTTATTATTTTTTTAATTAAAACTTAAATGCATAGTAAGAAAAGAAAAAGAAACATATAAATTTAAATATAAAATAAGAAAAGGAAAAAATGTCATGTGCACAGCAGAACACAAGAGTGGATTCAAAATATATAGCAACAAATTTCTATTTCAATAAAGTCTATATATTAAATACTACATGTTGTGTTGAGAGTTGTCCATCTTTTCTTTGCTTCCTTGTAGGTTTTCTTTTGTTCTCTGCTGTACACTTTTTACTTTGTTCTTTTTTCCCCCATCCCCCCCACCCCTGTTACATATAGACATATATATATACATACACAAATTATATATACATACACACATATACATATGTACATACATTCACTAACAGATTCTACTCCTAGTCTTTGTTTTTCTGTTTGTGTCTATCTCTTATTTCCTAACCCTCCTCACTCCTCTACTTTACTTCTACTCACTACCTAGCCATCCTATTACTTCACCTACTCCCCCTTCCAATGATCCCTCCCTTATCCTCTCATTCCCATAAATCTAAACATCCTTTTATATTCCCCTTTGACCTATTCCCTTACCCTCCCCTCTAAAGATCCCTCTCCAATTCTCCCAAGGATGCCTCCCTTATCCTCCCATTCCAATTAATCTTAACACTTCTATATCCCCCAGAAATGGTTTTTAAAAACAGGTCAGTGAGAATGATGGTTGGTGTGGTAAGAGGTTCCTAATCAGCAGCTTTGCTCTCTTTTGCCTTCTCCATCACTGGTCTTTAGAGTGACTGGGGATAGAAATACAACAAATAAAACCAATCCCTATTTGAAAAACAAGACAGCAGTCTGATCATTACAGTTTTTACTTTATTAGAAGCATCTGATACAGCCATTAAATCATGTTTCTCCTAACATAGCACAACCAGATCCAAATGAGTTAATTATTTAGAGAAGAAACAACTAAAGATCATTAACCTTTTGACCTGCAGCAATATGCACTATCAGCTATAATCTCTTTCTAATTGAGAAGGGAACCCCTCTTCACCATAGGTTATCTTTCATTTTCCAAGCAATGCCACAGGATCCAGTATTTAAGCTCCTAATGGATATTTTTGCTTTGTTTTTGTAGCAAATAGAAAAGTTGTACTCATTCAGAGAGGAATGAGCAGGTTATCCATTGCTCTACAACTACACTTTTGAGGAGGCACCTAGAATAATGGGAAATTGAGCAGAAAAAATGGAAAATTGTGGAAGTTAAAAGTCAGAAAATATTTGGGTGTGACTGTGGTCTCACTAAAGCTAGTCAGGAGTGAGGAACCTGTGGCCTCGAGGCCACATGTGGCTCTCTAGGTCCTCAAGGGCAGCCCTTTAACTGAATCCAAACTTCACAGAACAAATCCCCTTAATAAAAGGATTTGTTCTGTAAAACTTGGACTTAGTCAAAAGGCCATACTCAAGGACTAGAAGGCCACATGTGGCCTTCAGGCTGCAGGTTCCCCACATCTAAGCTAGATAAACAGAGCAATTACCACAAGGTGCACCCCAAAAGGTGAGCTAAGAATGCGGAGAACCAGGACAGGACACAAACCAATGCCAGTTGCTTATTAATCTGGACACTCTGATTCCCAAGTCAATGAGCCTGCCCATCCATAGTCAGTCAGTCAGCAAGTATTTATTAAGTGCCTACTATGTGATAGGCACTGTGCTAAGTGCTGGGGATACAAAAGAAGGCAAAATATACTCTCTGCTCTCAACTGGCTAATAGTCTAATGGGGAAGAAATATGCAAACACTATGTACAAACAAGTTACATACATGATAAATTGGGGATAATCTACAGAGGAAAGGCACTAGCAGTAAGGGGATTTGGGAAAGGTTTCATGTAGAAAGTGGGATTTTAGTTAGGAATTGAAAGAAGTCAGGGAAGCTGGTAGGTGAAAGGGAAAGAACTGCAGGCATGGGGGGATCATCTGGTGAAAATGCACAATCAAGTGAGATGGAGTTTTTTGTGCAAGGCACATCAAGGAAGCCAGTATCACTGAATCACAGAGGATATAGTAGGGAAGTAAAGTGACGGCAAGGGTATGAAGGGTTTTGAATGCCAAACAGAGGCCTGTAGATTTGTTCCTGAAAGTGATTGGAAGTCACTGGACTTTAGTGAAGAGAGAAATATCCTTCCCCACTCCTCAATTTGCATTAAATTTGCCAGAGCCCCATAGATGGATAGTGTCTTTCTGAAGTGAAGGACTCATACAAGTATTGGGAGACTATAATTTGCTTCAAAGTGTCTTCCAATCTTTTAATGTTTCTGGCAACCATTCCAGTTACAAGGGAGCTAGCTCCAGTGAGTTTGAGGCCACCAACAACTGACCACAAACAATGTGAGTGTACCTGAAGGGCAGTTGTCACCTTGTGCAAGTGGTACAATGGAAGATTCCTTAACTCCAGTATCCCTGGTGAAAGCAAAATGGAGACAAGCAGGAAAGTACCAAGAGAAACACTTTGGGTTCTCACTAGAGCAACATTTACATTCCTACCAGGCTCTTAGTTTGTCTAATAAAAAATAAAATCTCTAAGAAATTAGATGGGTTAGCACATAGCAGTTCATCCCACTCACCCCTAAACAAACTGATTTCTTCTCAAATTCTTTTCTTTTTCTCTAAATGGTGCCTATATGCACATATTTTAATGATTGCTTGGATTCTTTTCCATAGCTGCAGCTTTTGCAAGCCCAGCTCTCAAGGCATCCTTGAAGCCAGCACTCTTACTCAATCCCTTTTGCCTTCAGTTCCAGCTTGACTCTTTCCAGATAGTTGGGATCGGGGTAACCAAAGCTGCAAAGGGATAAAGATTTTGAGCATCAGAAACTCCCTTTTTAAATGATAATCCTTCAAATACCTGAAGACAGCTATCTCATCCTTCCTCCCCCACCCTCTTTTCTTTAGGTAAAGAATCTCTTTTTCTTTCAAATGATCCACATATGGCAACAACCTGAAGGCTTTTAATCAACCTCATTGCCCTCCTTGAATGCCCTATAGATTATCCATACCCTTCCAAAAATGAGGTACCCAGAATTAAAGCAATACACCAGAAATAGTCTGAAGAGGTCACTATATAGCCACTCTTCTCTCTTCTGTCTTGGACACTATGCCTCTCTTAATGTAGTCAGTCTAAGACTGTATTAGATTTCCTGGCTACAGTATTTCATTACTGACTGATATTGGTCTTATATATCCTTTCTTTTATTTAATTCAATATTTTGATTTTTTCCCAATTATACATAAAAAATTTTAAATTCTTTTTTTCAAATTTTAAGTTCTGAATTTTCTCCCTCCCACCCTTCCCAACCCCATTGAGAAGGTAAACAATTTGACATAGGTTATACATGTATAATCACACAAAGCACATTTCCATTTAAGTCATTGCATATATTTTTCCAGGCATACATCATCTCATCTTGTATTTCTGAAGTTAATTTTTTGGAACCAAATTAAGACTACATTTATGCCTACTGAATTTCACCCTTACAAATATTTGACCCACATTAAGATTTGGGATCCTACTATAGGGTCACAAATGAAGAGAAGAAAGAGACTTTGTAAAGCATCTAGTCCATTCTTTTCAATTTTCAAGAGAGGAAACTAAAGCCTAGGGAGCATAAGTGACTTGCCCAAGGAAACAGAGGTAGCAATTGATAGAGGTAGGTTTTGAAGCCAGATCCCCTGACTCCAAAGGTAGGGCCACTGTTCCATGCTGCCACTGTCATCTCACATATTAATTATCTCTCTGAGCTTTGTGTCATCTAAAAATCTGGTAACCATGTCTTCTATTCCTTTATCCCATTCCTTGGTAAAAATATTAAAGAGGACAGAACCAGGGATACATCCCCATGACATGCCACAAATGCATCTCCCATAGTAACATGGACCCATTTAATACTACTGTTTGTATCTGATCACAGTGGTCTTTCAAAGAAATAGGTGGCACTTTCTCTGATTCTATAATGTATGAAATCATTGTTTTTATTGTATTTGTCTCTGAAAGATCTCTCTGAGATTATACTTTTGTCTTGGAAAAGACACTACTATAGTCCCCAATCCTACTGTGGCAAGTAATGGTTTCTACCACAGACCACCATCCTGACAAGTGTTGCAATTTCTACATTTGCTTTAGAAACCAGTGGAATGCAAAAGGAAATGTCTCCAACTGGAATGAAATATTATTACCCTGTAAGAAAAAAGGACATGTGAGGAATTCAGATAAATATGGGGGTATGTGTATGGAGTGTTGCAGATTATAATAAGCAGAATATGAAAAGAATATACAAAATGACTGCAACAATGGAAACAGAAAAAAACCCAATAAAATGAAAGCAAATTTTCTGTATAAATTTCTGTATAATTTGCAGCATAATTAATTATATTCATTAATTATAATGAATTGACAAGAAAAATCCAAAGAAGAGATGAGAAAATATACCTACTTCTATTTTCTGGAGAGATTGAGGGGTGATTTGAGCAGGACATGTTGGATATGCTATCAGATCTGGTCAATGTGTAGGTTGGACTTCCTGAAATTTAAGGTTCTTTGAAATTTTTGTTCAAGAGAAGGTTTGTTTGTGAGAGAGGACATAGGGTGAGTGAATATCATGGGAAAACAAAGAAAATCAATAAATCTTAAATTGTTTTTAAAAAAAGGAAATATTCCTTACTTTTCTGGGCCACCATCTTGATGAGTTTTGTGGTGTATATCATTCCATGTGATCACATCTATTCGTCCTGTTGTCCGAGACTGTCCTATTGTGAAAATCAACTTTTGCTCAAAAGCTCTTTGGAGGAGACTCAAAACTTGCTGTCCTTCTTCATTATTTGGCAAGTATGCCAGTCGTCTTGTTCCTTCATATTGTTTTCCTGGGTTGGGATGATTTCCCTGTATGGAGAAGTCAAGCAAACATCAAGAAGAAGAAGAAAAAATATGTAAATCTATAAACTTCTTTACAAAGGAATATCGTTTCTGAAAAAGACATGATGTTTTGTTTTGTCTAGTAATAGGTTTGTGGCTTCACTAATGTATTATCCCAATGGTGGTGGTGTGGGGGAGGGGTGGAAACCAACTGTACAAGAGAAGATCTGCAGGCTCCCTGCTCTGATTATTGTCTTTAAAAGATGCCCAGGCCACCAAGGGGTTGTGACTTGCCAGGGTCACACAGTTGGTGTCAGAAGCAGGGTTTGAACCAGGTCTTTCTTACTCAGAGACTGACTCTCCACTACTCATTTTGCTTTAAGGTAGTTCTTCATTGTGAAAGTCCTTGCTATGGCACAAAAACCTGTAAAATTCAATTCAATTTAACAAACACTTACCAAATGCCTGCTGTGTACAGAGCATAGTGCAAGAAAATGGAGGATTTATAAATAAACAAACATTTTCTGTCCAAAGGAACCTAACAAATTAAATATTTTCTCAGTGCATGCTCCATAGGTCATAGGTGACAAAGGAGAGATTTCATCAGGACTCATCAAATTTGAAGGCTGATTTCCTCATGAATGAACAAATGAAACTGAAACTTTCTGGAGTCAACTCATGTTTTCATCCCAAATGAATATTGCCCAGTCTCCCTCTGAGGAATCCTAGTGGATGGGGCCTTAGGATAAATAACATTACCCTTCTGGGCTTCATTTTCCTTGTCAGAAAAATGGGAGAGGATCCCATTTCCTCAGTCCAAAGTGATTTGTGAAGGTGGGAAGAGAGAAAAGATAAGAGACATTATGGTGTAGTGCAACACACAACTTAGTTGTTCAGAGATCTGCCCCAGGCTGAGAGTCAGGTTCCATTTCCTGCAAATCAGACCTGTTTCACCAGAAGGATTAGTGGGACCCCCTCCATCTTCTCCCATTCCCATTTTCACAAGCTTATTTTCTCCATTTCACCTAGCTCCAGTTAAAGCTCATTCAGTTAACCAAAGAGGTCATTTCTGTTCATAAGAAGGTCCTGGGGCAGAGTATGGTTAATCAGTCTATAGTGTTGGTTGGGAAGCAAGAAATGTCTCCACTGACTGCTTTCAAAGTGAGAGTTCTCAAGTGAGATAGAAGAGAAATGTAAGCCATTCCAAAGGTATTTATTCATTAGGCTACTGACCATTGCTTATTTTTCTTTTCAGAAGCTTCTCTTAAGGCCAGGTGGTAGTCATAACAAGTCAAATGGACAAGATTTATCAAGAATTTGCTATAAGACAGGCATTATTCCTAGGGTGCAAAGAAAGGTAAAAACAATTCTTGCCCACAAGGAGCTTCAATTCTAATGGTGGAGACATCATATGCATACAACTAGGAGTATACAAGACATACAAGGGTAAATTGGAGATAATTTCAAAGGGAAGTCACTAGCATTGAGGGAGACAGGGAAAGGCTTCTTGAAGAAAGTGGCATTTTATCTGAGACTTGAAGGAAGCAAGGAAAGCCAGGAGCTGAGACTAACTAGGAGGGACAGCATTCTAGATATTGGGGATAGCCAGTGAAAATTTGGGAAGGTGAGAGATGAAGTGTTATGTGCTAGGAATAGCAAGGAGGTGAGTGGAGCTGAACTGAAGCGTTTGTGGGGAATAGTAAAATGAAAGATGACTAAAAAGGGAGAAAAGGGAGGTTGTAAGTACAAACAGAGGATTTTATATTTTATCCCAGAGGAAAATGAGAATTACTGGGAATTTACTGAGTAAGGAGATGAAATGACATGCTTCTTAGGACTATCAATTTGGTAGCCGATGGAGGACTGACTAGAGTAGAGAGACTTGAAATAGGGAAATCAAACATTAGACTATTTGAAAGGGAATTGACACCTTCTTTCCTTCTTTGCCCATACTATACTTTGTCCTTATGGGGGGGGGGGTATAAGTTAAAAGTCTTTGTCTTGTCCTATTTTTATGAAAAGAAAGTACTAAATAAATGAATTTAGCACATTTCTTGACATACAGTAAATGCTTAATAAATACTTCTTCATTAATTCATTCATATTTGTTGAAATGAAATCTCATATCCTATCTATTCTTCCCTTTTCAACATATCCCTGTCCCCATACCTCCACGTCAAGGCCTGAATTCACTCCAACTTATATCTAATACAACATTAGAGTTGGATTTTTCATATCATTACTTTCCTTACTCTCTTGAGCACTATTTGAGGAAGGGGCAGTTAGAGATCTGAGCAACCTTCAAGAATGTGGAAAGCAGGAAGCTGAAAACTAGGGAGAAGCAGCTTCTAGTCTTGATGCCAGCAGCAGGATGCATCCCAGAAATATTTTGTGTAAAGTTGTCTATTAATTTATAGCATACTATGAAAGAGATAAAAAAGATACAAAAATCCCTACTTATCAAAATACTGAAATCCAATGCAAAGCTTCAGAAAACATGAGGGAAAAATGGACTGAAGATCTGTTAGAGGCTTAAGGTGTGAAGTTTCAAGCCCCAGGCTTCTGCATGTGGGTACTGATTTCTGCTTGCCATATCATTCTTCCCTAGAGTATCTGCAAAAATAACTCAGCCAATTAATCTATATCTTTATCCAGGGATAGGAGCTGGTCTCAGATTTCAATGGTACAGAGAACTACCCAAGGAGGAAATGCTCTCTCCTAACACAGGCTGGCACATTGTCTGCAAATTATAATCTTAAAGAGTTGCCTAGAGCACCAAGAAGTGCTGTGATTTGCCTAGGATCACACAGCCCGTATGTATAAGAGTTGGGCTTGAACTTAGGTCATCTTGGTTCCAAGGCTGGCTCTCTGTCCACAGTGTCATACCACTTCTACAGCTAATTCGTGTTCTAGGTACTGGAAATTATATGTGTATATGTATGTGTGTCTGTGTGGGTGTATGTCGCTGTGTGTATATACATACATAAATACCATTTGTGAACCTCCTGAGCATCTGAATTGGTAGCTAAGTGGTGCAGTGAATAGAACGCTGAACCAAGTTAAGAAGACTTGGACTCAAATCATGCCTCATACACTTACTAGCTGTGCAAGCCCGGGCAAATCTCTTAATGTTTATTTGTCTAATTTTCCTTGTCTGTAAAATGGGGATAATAGTAACACCTACTTCCCATGATTGTTATGAGAATCAGATGAGGTATTATTTGTAAAGTACTTGCAAACCTTAAAGTACAATAGAAATGCTAACTATTATTTTTCACCTGGATATATGAAATATCTTAAAAATTGCTAACAGAGAAGCCATGCCAAATTCATCCTTTATAAACATAGCTGGGTTCTCTTTTGCCATGATAAACCTGCACAAAGCTTCTAACACTCAGCACAAACCCTTGCTTACCGTCTGTATGCCTCCACTCATGTCATACTGAATCTCAATAGTGCCACATGAACTATAACCAGGAAGTGCATAACTCAAACAAGAGTAAGTCATTTTTCCCTCTGGCTGATTCCCTTTCACAATACCGTAGGAAGTCTGGCATACAGGACACACTGGCTTATGCTCCATGGCCTCTTTGATACAAGGGCCACAGAACTCATGCTTGCACTTTGGTAGGACTACTTTGTGGTGAATAATGTCCATACAGATGACACATTCCTCCTTTTCTTCCTCCTCCTCTTTTTCTAAAACCCCACAGGTAGGGAATCCCTGGGACAAAGGATCACCATTTTTGTCCAAAGTGGATTTGGGGTCTTCATTCCAATTCTCTCCAAGGGAGAGAGCTGGTCTCTGCTGAGCAGGACCTTCAATACTAAAATATCTCTTTATATATTTCATTGCCTCTGCAAGATAGTTGGAAAAACCAGTCAATGTCAATTCTCCTTTATTCCACTTGAACTTTACAAGTGGGTGCTTTCTTTCAAAGTCTTCAAAGAATGTCTTTTCAGACCAAAACTTTCCCTCTTGGTCTAATGGCTTTAGGATAACTGCCTCTTTGACAATCTGTGGTGAGATCATCTGATAGACATCAATAAAATATTGATAAGCATGTGCAGAGAGGTCTAGGCCTTTGGGTGTAAATACAAGGCGGGTTTTCCCCTTTTGGGGGCTGTTCACCATTGCTGCTGCAGTGTCATATTTTTTCTCTATTTCTGTGATTTCTTGGAACAAAAGATGCAAGTGATCAGTATCGACCTCAAGTCCATTCTTCATCATGTTTTGGGAAACCATTATTTTCACAGGTTGTTTGTGGGAGAAGTTTGCTTCAATGAAACCTTTAACTTCTGAAACATCCTTTGGGTCTCCCTGGAGAATTAAGACTTTTCCTTCTGTTCTCATATGGAGGTTTTTAAACATGTAGGTCAGTGTTCTTTGGACTTCAGATGCCAGCTTATCATCTGTGAAATGAACTTCCTGAGAGGTCACATTCTGTATTTCCTTCTGAAATGCTCTGGTAAAAGCCTCTTGAGCTGCTTTTTTGTCCCTAGGATTACTTGTCTCAAAATCTAAACCGACATTGCCAGCATGATATGACAAAGTACTTTTGATATGTACTTTGTGCTTTTTTTCTATTCTGTTCAAAGTTTCAGCAAAGAGATATTTAAAATATTCATACAAATGTAAAGGAACTGAGATATGGTCTGCCTCTTCTGTTCCATGTTTTGGGTTTGAGGGAAGAATAGGACTGTCCCAGTCATTTGGCATACTTTTCTTCACTGCTCTTGCTGAGGTGGAGTGGGGAAAATCTTCCTTTTGGTCATTTTCCAACATCCTCTCACTTAAGAATCGATGAGTTTTTTCAATATCTTCGTAGTCACCAATCATTTTCTCAACTCCATCACGGCCTCCCTCTATTTTGAGATTTGGGCAGAGATTAATAATTTTCTCCTTTTGCTCCTTGGAAAGGTTGAAGCTCAAGTGGGCCTCCACATGGAGAAATATCTGAAATTTACAAAGACCAAATAAAATCACAAGGCTATTAATGGTTCTGCTCTTTTTAAGATTCCTAGACATCATAGAATTAGAGCCTTAACAACTCCTATCATTGACTCTGACTTGACTTTGTGCTTCATTGTGGATTCTGCTTACATTTCTTGATAGCTATACTGATGATAATGCACAGTAGATAAGATGTGGAGATTGGGGGAAGTGGGAATGGTGTTGGTAATCAAGAGAGTAAGCACTAAGCTAGGTTCTGCTACCAATCAGCTATATACCTTAGACCAATCATTTCAACTCTCTAATCCTTGCTTCTTTCATCTGAGAAATGATGATGATGATGATGATGATAGCATTTATCTAGCACTTTAATGTTTAAAAGACACTTTACATATGTTATCTCATTTGTCTCAGCAACTCAGTGGACTAGGTGCTATTATTATCCCCATTTTATAGTTCAGGAATCTGAGGCACAGTGACTAGAATACAGGAATTGGAGGCAGAAAGACCTGAGTTCAAACCCAGCCTCAGATACTTAACTGTATGATCTTGAATAAAACTCTCAATCTCCCTTACCCTCAGTTTTCTCACCTGTAAAATGGGAGTAATAATAATACCAACCTCTCAGTTTTGTCCTGAAGATAAAATGAGATAATATATACAGTGCTTTGCAAACTTCAAACTGCTGTGTAAATACTGGTATTATGAGGTCTCACAGCCAGTAAGTGCCTGAGCCAGGCTTTGACTCTTGAAGCCAACTCTTGACCATTGAACTGATACCACGTTCTTTACGCCATTCACTACAGCTAGAAAAATTCTAAGGTTTGCAATCCTGTGTGCCTTATATATGCCAGATTTCCTATGGTATCATGAAAGGGAATCAGCCAGATGGAACAATGACAACCACTTACCAGACTTCTTCACTTCCAGGTTACAGTTCATTTGGCACTACTGAGATTCATTATGACATATGTGGGGGCATACAGATGGTAAGGAAGAGTTTATGGTGATCATTGGAAGCTTCGTGCAGGTTTATCATGACAAAAATTACCCTGCTGCAAGCTATTATACAAGATCATAAGATCACAAATATAGAACTGGAAAATACCTTGCAGGTTTTCCAGCCCAGCTCTCTCATTTTATAGATGAGAAAACTGGGGAACAGCTAAGTTAAGGTCCTAGAGGTAGCAAATGCTAGGGGCAAGATTTGATCCCCAGCCCTGTGACCATGCCCTTTTGGTAACTACAACCTTTTTTTTAAAACTGAAAATAAACTTAGTGATAAATTTTTTATTTTACATCACTTTGACTTCCCAATATCTACCTCCCTTCTGCCCTACTTAGACAGTTATTCCTTATAACAAGTGGGGGGGGGAATAGCTCAACAAAACTGACAGATGCATCCAAAAATTCACCTTGTTATTATTTCACTCTTATCTCCCACCTCTGAGAACCTACAATCTAAAATATGCACCCTTACTCGATTGGGAGGAAGAGGTTGAGGAAGAGGAGAAGAGAGGACAAAGGGCAGGGGAGAGAAGGAAAAGGAGAGAAACTTGTGTAAATTATGTAAGTTAGCACACATTTCTTATAATATGAATGTTACTCTAAAGGTGGAAGGACATTTTTAGGTGTGGTGAATGGGAAAGGCCTCTCTGATCACCCTCTTCCCTTCCCTCTTACCTTTCGAATGAAGGAATCAGAGGATCCAGAAGCACCTCCTTCTTCTGGATGCTTCTTATCTGGAAATTCCTTTGGGAGTGACTGAGTCTGGGAGGAAAGCTGGCTTATCTCCAAAGTGTTCTTCTCTCCTGAGGTTTCCTTTGTTTCTAGGAAGACTTTCACATGTGATGTAGCACTGACCTCCACAGTATGGTCTCTCTTTGCTATCACTCTTTCCTTGGCTTAGAGAAACAAAAAAAGAAAGATAAATGATAAAGTTTCAGAATAAGTTTCCTTCAAAAATGTAATATGTGAATTGACTAGAAAACCAAAGACTCCCTCAAACATGGGATTAGACTTTTAGAGCTAGCAGGATTAGAGCTAGCAGGAGCTGCTCCCCCTCCCCCAAACCCATCTTGATCTTAGAGTCTGTCTGAATCTTGGAATGCAGCAAGGCAGTGACAAGGAAGATGCAGGATTCTACAGAGAAGCTCTGGAAGAGATTGTTTAATTTGCCCTGCAATAGGAAATAATTAAAAGAGAAGAACAGATTATGAGACATGTCTTTGGAAGGGATGAGGGAATAAAATTCAAGATGCTATGGGTATGAAAGAGAAATAGAGGTTTTAATTTTCAGGATGGGTCAAAAGAGGCCATACCAAGGTCACATTTGGGGTTAATACTCTTAGACTATGTCTATATCTCCCATGAAAGAGTTATAAGAAAATAGAAAGGGAGCAGAGGTGGAACCTTGTGTGCCCTCCATAAGATTATAGATTTAAGGCTGTAAGAGACATTAGAGATCATCTAGTCCAATTCACTTACTTTACAGAGGAGGAAACTGAGGTCCATGGAAGGGAAGTGCCTTGCCCAAGGGGCACAGTAAATGGCAGAGCCAGTAGATGCCAAAGCCAACACTGTTTTCAATGTAACATGCTGCTTCTCACTGAAACCTTTTCTGGATTCTTTTTGATACCAATGCAAACTGGGATGGGATTTGAATAACACGCCCAACATAGGCTTAGTTGAGTAAATTAATTCTGATGGGGAGATGGGGGCTATGTAATAAGTGCCTTACTTTATTTACCAACAAGTCAGTATTTCGTAAATTTAACAAAATTGTTTCACTGTTAGGAATGCCACAGAACAAGTAAACAGTTTTGCTGGCAGTAGAAATCTATCATCTTTTTCCAAGGACTAGCAATCCCTCCCTGGAGACCATTTTTGTTTTGCATTTTTATTTTTTATTTTTTATTTTTATCAATAGGTGAGATTGCTCCAGACACACATAGATATTCCATGTAAGCTTTGACAAACCTTATCCAAACTCTCTCCATCATTAATGAGTCCCAGGTCCTAGAGGAAGGCTGCATCTTCCCTTTCCCGGTTCTAGGGGTACTGCTGAGGAGGAGCTGGGGGTATATCTTTAATACTATCAGTCCATGGCCTTCATCTATGTCTTTCCCCATAAGGTGATCAGTTGAGAATCATTGTAATTAGCCAGACTTAAGAGGTATCTGCTACAGTGGCACAGTAAGAATATCTGGTACAAAATATCCTTCCGACAGCCCTAGAAGGATGTGACCCACTCTTCCACAATGACATAGAGTCTAGCTGAAATAGGTACAAGCTTAAAACAACCATGTGAGGCAAGGGGGTAACTCTAACTCATAGATTTTGGTTGCTGGAAGTCCTTGAGCACCATCAGATGCTCAAGAAGCCCCCCTCCCCTTAGGCATGATGTAGTCTCTCTGCTGGCATCTCTTGTAAAGCCAGGAATCTATGTCCAATTTGTCTTTGGTTCCCAATGCAGATTAATTCAGGAATAGATTCCTCTAGCACACCAGTGGGAAGATAGGAAAACCAAGATCCTTCTGTCCTTTCAAAGGTCTTCCACTGGTCAAGGAGGAGTGAGGGTGAATGGAAGATGACCTAGGCCAAGACCAAAGTCCAGGTCTCTTATTTCCCCCAGGCATTTCTTCCTCAGGGGTTAACTTTCTCTTGGTTCAGCAACACTCACTGTTATTTATTCCTATCTGAATCTTCATGACCCCATTTGGGGGTTTTGTGGCAAAGATACTGAAGTGATCTCCCATTTCCTTCTTCAGCTCATTTTACAGGTGAGGAATTAAGGCAAATATGGTTAAGTGACTTGCCCAGAGTTACACAGCTAGTAAGTGTCTGAGGCCAGATTTGAACTTCTAAAGATAAGTCTTCCTGATTCCAAGTCCAGTGTTCTGTCCACTGGGCCACCCAACTGTCCCTTCAACGTTCAGTAGCATTCCTTCATTCCAGCCAACTCTTTTTGATGTGCTGTTAGAGAGGACCCAGAGGACATGACAAGTCTAGCATTATTTTACTTCATCTAATGAATTTCAAATACTTCCTTTAAAAAATTTATTTTGAAATTGAGTACCCAAACCAGTTCACTTCCCTATAAACAAGGCAAAAAAGAGAGGAGTGTACATGAAACTGAGGCTATGTTTCATATCTTTTATTTTTCAGTATATATTGAATTCCACTCATTACTTTCAAAATTGTCTTACTTATTATCTCTGCTACCTTCTGAACTTCCTTCCATTCATTTCTGTGTAATTAAAAATTGTTGCAAGGCAGTTTTGCTTTTTGGTTGTTTTTTTTTTTTTTTTTTTTTTTTACCATAATTCTTAACCCCAATCCCACTAAAAAAACCAACAGAAAGGAAAGAAAAATTCTTGGAAAAGACATTATCAAGTAAAACTAATCCAGAGTGGCCATATCCAAAAATGTATATCTCTTTCTGCACCTTGAAAATATCACCTCTCTGTCAGAAGGTAAATAGTATCTTCACCATATGTCCTTTGGGGACATGGCTGATCATTGTATAAATCACAGCTCTTAAGTCTTTCAAAGTACTTTTTCTTTATACTGTTGCTGTGCTTGAATAATGTGTTCTCATTCTACTTAGTTCCTTCTTTATCAGTTTCTTCTCAGATTCCTTGAAATCATCTCTTTCATCATTTCTTACAGTACAATTTGTATTCCACTTTATTCACATGGCATAATTTGTTTTGTCATCGCTCAATTGATGGGCATTCCCTTAGATTCTAGTCCTTTGCTCTTATTTTTCCACCTTTTTGTCCCTTCACATTCATGATCAGAAATTTTGTTTTGGAAAAATAAATTCCATTCCCTTCTGCCTTTCTATACTAGTCTATTCCTTTTACTCTTTCTTCTCTTTCTTCTATTAGAACATTCATAATGGAATCAATCTACATTTAGATCCTCTGTTTTTCTTACTTTTCTCCCTGATACTCTTCCAAGGCATTAAGCTTCTGAAAGGAGTCTTGTTTATCCTCCTTAGAATATTAGCACTGCATCATCCTATACCTCCTTCCAATTGTTCAAATCAATTTACCCAAGTTCCTCTGAACTCTTCTGTCTGTATTTCGCTTTTTTGTTTGTTTGTTTGTTTTTGTTATTTGGTTAGGCAATGAGGTTAAGTGACTTGCCCAGAGTCCCACAGCTAGTGAGTGTTATGTGTCTGAAGCTGGATTTGAACTCAGATCCTCCAGACTCCAAGGCCGGAGCTGTATCCACTGTGCCGTCTACCTGCCCCCGGTTTGTATTTCAAAGATTCTACTCAGCTCTGGTCCTTTCATCAGAAATGCTTGAAAGTTTTCTTTTTGATTAAAGGTCCATTTTTTTCCTGTGTAGAATTATACTCAGTTTTTGAGGGTAAGTTATTTTTGGTTGCAAAGTCTATCTCTTCTGCCTTTTGAAATATTGCAGTCTAAGAGTTCTCATTTATGGGAGAATCTTCCAGATCCAGTGTGATTCTGACTGTAATCCTTTGGTATTTGATCTGCTGCTTTATGGGTACTTGATGTGGGAGTTTAGGATTTGGGTTCTATCCTTCCTCTGACCTTTCTCTTGTTGTTAGAGGTGAGTTTTTTCTGTCTTCACTTTTCCCTCTCATACTAATACATTTGGGTATTTTTCATTTGTGATATCTTGAAATTGGTGTCCAGAGTTTTCTTTTGATCAGGCCTTCCTGATTTCTAGGTCCAAAGCTCTATCCACTCTGCCACCCAGTTAACTACTTTTTGGGACCTCAGTTTTTTCATCTTTAAAATGAAAGGGCTGGGCTAAATGTCCTTTCCAGCCCTAAAGCCTTTGCTGCCCTTCTAATGACGGGAAGTTGCCTTATTCTGCTCCAGCAGCACAGTATGGACTCTGGCATGGGGGGAGGGAATGAAGTGGGAAGGAATGGGGGGAGAGAAACCAGTCAGTTCTTGCCTTTCTTAGCTGACATAGTGGATAGAGCTTTAGGCCTGGAGTCAGAAAGACTTGAGTGCAAATCCAGCCTAAGATACTTACTAGCTGAGTCTTGCTGAGCAAGTCACTTGATCTCCTTCCTCCTCAACTTGCATAATTGTAAAATGGGGACAATAATAGCACCTACCTCACAGGGTTCTCGTGAGGATTAAATGAGGTAATATTTGTAAGTTATGTACAGTGGTCGACACGTAGTAGGCTTTATATAAATGCAAGCCATTATTATTTTTATTATTATTAGTATTAACCCGAGCCCTGTTTCCCAGTGCCCCTTCTCCTGGCTCGGGATGGGTTCTCCACTTTGGTGCCCTCTCCCAGTTCACCCTGTCTCCCCGCCGCCGCCTTTCCTCCCACGCTGGCCTCTGTCCAGCGGCTCCCCCAGCCCCTTCCTTCTCACCTTCTTTTTCCAAAAACTCTACCCAGAAAGTTCCTTCGGTGAGGCCGGCATTGACCTTGCACTCGCCTCCCCCGGACTTCTTCAGGCTCTGGAAATACTTTTGCAGCTTCTTCTCCAGTCCAGAGCAGCTCTCGGACACACGGACCAGTACCCGGTACGGCGGGCAGTGGGCAGAGCTTCCAGTGGCCATATGAGCGGGTTCTTGACTCGTTAGCCGAGGAGCGGGGGCTGCGGCGTTTGTTCGGTGGGCTCTGGAGGGGTAACTGGCAAGCAGGGAGGAAGGCAAATGGTACTGTCAGCTCCCTACCCCCACCTCTCTTCAGAGGTAACATTCAAACTTTCAGTTTCGCTTCTCTGAAGAGCCTTCCCTATTCCTAGCCTCAGAGAGCGGGGAGGGGCTGGGGTGGAGGCAAAGAAGACTGTTCCGCTTGGACCAACCTCAGCCCCCAGCTCTACTTGGGGCTTCTAGTTCTCTTAACTGGGGCGACAGGGAGGGGGCTTGGGAATTTATATTAGCTCCCACTTCATTTTTGGGGCGGCGGGGGAAGGGTGTCAGATGTAGGGCTGTAACATTTCCAGAAAACTTGAAGAGAGGAAAAGCACCTATTTGTTTTTTCTCTCTTTTTCAAAAGACATCCAGGCGTATTCTGAATTCCTTATCAGCTAAGAAATAGTTACCCCTCGAATGACATCAGAGTTACGGTATCCAGATCACCTCTCATTTCAAAACCTCGTGCTTCATAGGATCTAGCTTAAATTTAAAAATTGGAAGAGAATTTCAAGGTCATTTATTTTAGGAGTTCTTGACCTAGTGTCTAAAGACTGCAGTTCCGTGGATAAACTTCCCTGGGGTCTAAGCTTGGTGTTTTGAAAAATATATATTTTTGGTAACTATTTCAACATAATTGGCCTTCTCTGTAATCCTTTGTATTTTATGTTTGTAAAAACCTTATTCTGTGAAGGAGTCCGTAGGTTTTAACAGTCTGCTTAAGAGTTCCATGAAAGAAAAAAGGTTAAGAAACCCTGATCTAGTGCAACACCCTAATTTACAAAGGAGAAAACTGAGTCCTCTATAGGCTAAGTGACTCATTCAAGGTCTGAAAAGGAGTAAGGAGCACAGTCAGGATTCAAACCCAGGATGTCTGATTTTAGCTAGAACCAGTAATGTGGTGCAGACAGCCAGAATGATCCAGAGAGCTGACTTGAATTTCCAGTGAGTATAAAAATCGCCAAACATTACAAAAGAGACCTTTTTATTTCTTTTTTGCTTACTTGGTTGCCTAGACTTAAGAAAGTGTTGGAGAAAATGTTAATAATACAGGGAAACTTAAAAGTTTGTTGTGGTTTTCTGGCAGCACAAACCCAGGTTTTAGGCCTCTTTCTACTCCACAGTAGGACAGCTAGGTGGCACAGCCCACCACGCCTGGAGCCAGGAAATTCAAATCTGGCCTCAGAGGCTTGGTAACTCTGTGGCCCTGGGCAAGTCATTTAACCCTGTTTGCCTCAGTTTCCTCATCTGTAAAATGAGCTAGAGAAGAAAATGACAGACCACTCCAGTATTTTTGCAAAACAAAACAAAACAAAACAAAACTCAAATGGGGTCATAAAGAATCAGACACAACTTTTTCAACTACCATACAACACTTGCTCTGTATCCTGGGCCTGAGTACTTTTGAGGGGGCTAAAGGGAGGGTGCATATATGTAAGAATAAATGGAAACTCAAGTTTCTTTTCACTCTCATCTGGTCAAAATGAAAAGAATATATTCACCAACTCTTAGAAAAGGCTGTTAAAAATAATATCTAGCATTTATATAGTGCTTTAAGGTTTACAAAGCAACTACAAGTGTTATCTCAATTGATTTTCACAACTCTGGTAGGTAGTTGTTTTTATTATTCCCATTTCAGAGATGAAGAAATTGAGTCCAACAGAGGTTAAGTGACTTGCCCAGGGGAGTAAGTATTTGAGGCAATATTTGAATTCAGATCTGCCTGACTCCAGACCCAGTGCTCTAACCATTGTACCACCAACTTTCATGTAGTCCAATAATTTTTACATTTTCTCTCTTTGATGTGTTTTCCAAGTTGGTTCATATATACCTATATGCACATAAATACATATACACACAGATACATGTGTATACTGTGTTATGCATTCATCACATAAGTGCCATGAGTATGTATACACATCTATGTATAGCCTATCCTGTTCAGGAAAAGTTTCTAGCCACCATACCTAGCTGTCTGAACTGAGAAGGCTTGAGTATCTCTGAAGACATAATAGCAGTAGTTAGTAGCAGAGAGAAATGCCCATTAGAGACTACTTGCTAAGCAGTTCTCAGAACATCACTCAGTTAAAACTCAGGGATGACTGGAGCATTGGAACCATTAGGGGTGAAATAGGACCAACAGAGGAACCACGAGACCAGTAGAGTACTGCACCAGCAAAAGTCACCTGGACAACTGTTAGCCCAGGAACAGCTTAAGGTAGACTATAGAAGCAGCCATTAACACAAGCTCAGTATGGACTGGTGTGGTCCAGTAGAGCACCCAGCAGGCAGCAGACCTAGAAAGAGCAGCATGGTGACAAGTCTTCAGTCATCTTGCAGTCTCAAAGAAGTGAGTCACTCTTTCTACATGAAGAAGCAAATTTACAAATCACATTTTTTTGTTTCCCTAGAAAAATTAAGAAATGCTATTTCTCTAGCCTAAATCCTCCCCCCCCCCCAACTTTTCCCTTTAGGAAAAGAAGAAAAACAAAAGTATAAATTTTCCTTTGAAATGGAGTAAGGGTATAAGTGGAAAAGTTTGTGGCCAAACAAGAGATAGAAGGTTTTAGGGAAGGTATAATGGACAATTTTGATTGCGTAAAATTAAAAAGCTTTTGCACAAACAAAACCAATGTGGTTAAAATTAGAAGACAAGCAGGAAACTGAGTAAAAATCTTCACAGGAAGTTTCTCTGATAAAGGTCCAATTTCTAAGATATAAAAGAAACTGAGTCAAATTTACAATAAGAGGCATTCTCCAATTGTTAAATGGTCAAAGAACATGAGTAGATCATTTTCAGAGGAAAAGGACCTAAACTATCAATAGCCATGTGAAAAATTCTCTAAATCGCTAGTACAGAAATGCAAATTAAAACAGCTCTGAGGGATCACTTCATATCCATCAGATGGGGTAAGGAGGGAAAAAAGGAAAATGACAGATGTGGGAGAGGATATGGGAAAAGAGGCTCATTAATTCAATGCTGATGGGGCTTTGAATTGGTATGGCTATTCTGGAAAGCAGTTTGAAACTATGCCCCCAAAGCTATTAAACTATACTTACCTTTTGACCCAGTGATACTACTATAAGGTCTATATCCCAAAGAGATCAGAGGAAGAAAAAGGGCCCATGTGTACAAAAATATTTACAGCAGTTCTTTTTGTGGTGGCAAAGAATTGGAAATTGTGGGGAAGCCTATTAACTGTGAAATGGCTAAATAAATCATGGCATATGAATGTGATGGAATACTATTGTGCTCTAAGAAACAATGAAGGGAATGGTTTCAGAAAAACCTAGAAAGACTTGAATGAACTGATATAAAGTGAAATGAGCAGATTTCAAGAGAACAATTTATTTACACAGTAACAGCAATATTGTTAAGATGTTATATTACAGTATTGTTAACTTTGAAAGACAGTTAATTCTGATCATCACAATGATCTGCCACAATTCCAAAGGACTCCTAATGAAACATGCTATGCATTTCCAAATAGATAATCAATAGATGGAGACTGAAGTATCTCTCTCTCTGGCTAGCTCTTTGTCTCTATCCTTGTTTCTGTCTCTCTCCTAGTGTGAAAACTTCTTTTGCATGATTATACATATTTGTAGTGGGTTTTGTTTTTCTTTCCTTCTCAATGTGTGGGGGGAGGAGAAAGGACAAAATTTTTAACTTAAAAAAAGAATAAAAAAGTCTATGTCCTTTTTTAAAATGGAACAAGGGAGACAATCAAACTTAACTTTTTTATTAATTTACTTTGATTTATCAATAATCATTTCCATATGCTTTCGAGTTTAAAATTTTTCTCCCCCTTCCTCCCCACCACCCTCCCCAAGACAGTGCACAATCTGATATAGACTATACATTTACATTCATATTAAACATATTTTCACATTAGTGATGTAAGTAAAAATTAAAACCAGTAGGAGGAATCATCAGAAAGACGAAACAAAACTCAACAGAAGAGAAAAAAAATAGCAATTCGACTTTCATAGTTCTTTCTTTGGATGTGGATAGCATTTTCCATCACAAAGCCTCTGAAGATGTCTTAGATCCTTGTATTGCCAGGAAGGGTTAAGTTTATCAATATTATTCCTCACACAACATGGCTGTTATTGTGTACAACATTCTATTGATTCTGCTCACTTCACTCAGCATCAGACCTTACAAGTCTTTCCAGGTTTTTCTGAAGTCAGCCTGTTCATCATTTCTTATAGCACAATAGTATTCCATCATATTCATATACCACAACTTGCTCAGCCATTCCCCAAATGATGGACATCCCCTCAATTTCCAATTCTTTGCCACCACAAAAAGAGCTGCTATGAATATTTTTGTACATGTGGGTCCTTTTCCCATTTGTGTGATCTCTTTGGGATATAGCCCTAGAAGTGCTATTGCTGGGTCAAAAGGTATGCACATTTTTGTAGCCCTTTGGGTATAGTTCCAAATTGTTCTCCAAAATGGTTGGATCATTTCACAACTCCACCAACAATGCATTAGTGTTCTGATTTTCCCACATTTTCTCCAACATTTGTCATTTTCCTGTTTTGTCATGTTGGCCATTCTGATAGGTGTGATGTGGTACCTCAGAGTTGTTTTGATTTGCATTTCTCTAATCAATAGTGATTTAGAGCATTTTTTCTTATAACTATAGATGGCTTTAATTTCTTCATCTGAGAACTGTCTGTTCATATCCTTTGACCACTTTTCAATCGGGGCATGGCTTGAATTCTTATAAATTTGACTTAATTCTTTATATATTTTAGAAATGAGGTCCTTATCAGAGAGACTGGTTGTAAAACTTCTTTCCCAATTTTCTACCCTCCTTCTAATCTTAGTTGTATTGACTTTGTTTGTGCAAAATCTTTTCAATTTAATGTAATCAAAATTGTCTATTTTGCTTTTCGTAGTGTTCTGTATCTCCTGTCTGGTCATGAATTCTTCTGTTCTCCATAGATCTGACAGGTAAACTATTCCTTGCTCTCCCAGTTTGCTTATAGTATCAGCTTTTATATCTAAATCATGAACCCATTTTGACTTTATTTTGGTATATGGTGTGAGATTTTGGTCTATGCCTAGTTTCTGCCATACTCTTTTCCAGTTTTCCCAGCAGTTTTTTTTTCAAAGAGTGGGTTCTTATCCCAGAAGCTGGGGTCTTTGGGTTTATCAAATAACAGAATACTATAGTCATTGACTACTGTGTCTTGCATACTTAACCTATTCCACTGATCCACCACTCTATTTCTTAGCCAGTACCAAGCAGTTTTGGTGATTGCTGCTTTATAATACAATTTAAGATCTGGAATGGCTAGGCCACCTTCACCTGCATTTCTTTTCATTAGTTCTCTTGATATTCTGGACCTTTTGTTCTTCCAAATGAATCTTGTTATTATTTTTTCTAATTCTATAAAATAATTTTTTGGAAGTTTGATTGGTATGGCACTAAATAAGTAAATTAGCATAGGTAGAATTGTCATTTTTATTATATTAGCTCGGCCTACCCATGAGCAACTGATGTTTTTCCAATTATTTAGATCTGACTTTATTTACATGAAAAGTCTTTTGTAATTGTGTTCATAGAGTTCCTGGGTTTGTTTCAGGAGATAGACTCCTAAATATTTTGTAATGTCTACAGTAAGTTGAAATGGAATTTCTCTTTCTATCTCATGCTGTTGGGCTTTGTTGGTAATATATAGAAATGCAGATGATTCATGTGGGTTTATTTTATAGCCTGCAACTTTGCTAAAGTTGTTTATTATTTCAAGTAATTTTTTACTTGATTCTCTGGGATTTTCTAAGTATAGCATCATGTCATCTGCAAAGAGTGATAGTTTTGTTTCTTCTTTGCCTATTCTAATACCTTCAATGTCTTTTTCTTCTCTTATTGCTAAAGCTAACATTTCCAGTATGATGATGTTGAATAACAATGGTGATGGACATCCTTGTTTCACCCCCGATCTTATTTGAAATGCTTCTAGCTTGTCCCCATTACATATTATGCTTGCTATGCTATGCTATGCTATGCTAAGGTTTTAGATAGATGCTATTTATTATTTTAAGGAAGACTCCATTTATACCTATGCTCTCTAGTGTTTTTAATAGGAATGGGTGTTGTATTTTGGGAAAAGCTTTTTCTGCATCTATTGAGATGATCATGTGGTTTCTGTTAGTTTTGGTGTTGATATGATGAATTATGCTGATAGTTTTCCTTATACTGAACCAGCCCTGCATTCCTGGTATAAATCCTACCTGGTCATAGTATATTATTCTCCTAATAATCTATTTGTTAATATTTTGTTTTAAATTTTTGCATCTAGATTCATTAGAGAAATTGGTCTATAATTTTCTTTCTCTGTCTTGACTCTTCCTGGTTTAGGTATCAGCACCATATTTGTATCATAAAAAGAATTTGGTAAGATTCCTTCTTCACCTATTTTATCAAATAGTCTATATAGTATTGGAATTAATTGTTTTTTAAATGTTTGATAGAATTTGCATGTAAATCCATCTGGCCCTGGAGATTATTCCTAGGGAGTTCATCAATGGCTTGTTCAATTTCTTTTTCTGAGATGGGGTTATTTAAGTATTTTACTTCCTCTTCTGTTAATCTGGGCAATTTACATTTTTGTAAATATGTATCCATTTCACTAAGATTGTCAAATTTGCTGGCATATAGTTGGGCAAAATAATTCCTAATTGTTGTTTTAATTTCCTCTTCCTGGGTGGTAGCTTCACCCTTTTTATTCTTGATAATAGTAATTTGGTTTTCTTCTTTCTTTTTTTAAATTAGATTAACCAAAGGTTTATCTATTTTATTGGTTTTTTCATAAAACCAGTTCTTAGTTTTATTTATTAGTTCAATAGTTTTCTTAATTTCAATTTTATTAATTTTTCCTTTGGTTTTCAATACTTTGAATTTGGTGTTTAATTGAGGATTTTTAATTTGTTCTTTTTCTAGTTTTTTTTAGTTGTATGCCTAATTCATTGATCTCTTCTTTTTCTATTTCATTTATGTAAGCATTTAGAGATATAAAACTTCCCCTAAGAACTGCTTTTGCTGCATCCCATAAGTTTTGGTATGTTGTCTCATTATTGTCATTCTCTTAAATGAAATTATTGATTATTTCTATGATTTCTCATTTGACCCAATCATTTTTTAGGATTAGATTCTTTGTTTCCAATTCTTTTTTAGTCTATCTTTCCATGGCCCTTTATTACATATAATTTTTATTGCATCATGATTTGAAAAGGATGAATTTCATATTTCTGCCTTTCTGCATTGGATTGTGAGGTTTTTATGCCCTAGTACATGGTCAATTTTTGTGTACGTGCCATATACTGCCGAGAAAAAATATATTCCTTTCTATCTCCATTCAGTTTTCTCCACAGGTCTATCATACCTAACTTTTCTAATGTTCTATTCACCTCTTTAACTTCTTTCTTGTTCATTTTGTGGTTAGATTTATCTAGTTCAGAGAGGGGGAGGTTGAGGTCCTCCACTATTATAGTTTTGCTGTCTATTTCTTCCTGTAACTCCCTGAACTTCTTCTCTAAGAATTTGGATGCTATACCATTTGGTGAATATATGTTTAGTAATGATATTACTTCATTGTCTATGGTGCCTTTTAGCAGGATGTAGTTTCCTTCCTTATCTCTTTTGACAAGATCCATTTTTGCTTTTGCTTAGTCTGAGATCAGGATTGCTACCCCTGCTTTTTTTACTTCAGCTGAGGCATAATATATTTTGCTCCAGTCTTTTACCTTTACCCTGTGTGTGTCACTCTTTTTCAAATGTTTCCTGTAAACAATATTGTAGGATTATGGTTTTTAATCCACTCTGCTATACGCTTCTGTTTTATGGGAGAGTTCATCCCTTTCACATTCACAGTTATGATTACTATCTGTGTCTTTTTCTCCATCCTTTCCCCCCCCTCCCATTTATGCTTTTCTTTCTCCTTTCCCCCCTACTAGTGTTTTGCTTTTGACCACCACCTCCTTCAGTCCCACTTCCCTTCTATTATCCCTTTACTTTTCTTCCCCTTTACCCTTACTGCTTCTTCCCACCCTTCTATCCCCCCTCCCTTTTCTTTCCCCTTTTCCCTCTTACTGCCTATAGTCCAAATTAGATTTCTATACCTGATTATGTTATTCCCTTCTTGAGCCAAATCTGATGAGAGTAAGGTTCAAACAATGCTCATCCCCCTCCCTTCTTTACCTCTGCTTTAATAGGTTTTTGTGTCTTTTCCTGTGATGCAATTTACTCTTGTCTGCCTCCTCCTTTCTCAGTACATTTTCTTAGCTCAAACTAATCCACTTACTTGGATCCATTTAACCCACTTGATTAAATTTTTTTTTTGTCATTACATCAAAGTCAACTTATATCCACCCCCTTTATGTATACTCCTTTAACATGGTATAATAACAATACAGTTCTCAAGAGTTGTAAGTGTCATCTTCCCTTACAGAGATGTAAATATTTTGCCCTTATTAACAATGTATTGTATCTTCTGTCCCATTTACCTTTTTATGTCTCTCTTGAATCTTCTACTTGAAGATCAAATTTTTTGTTGAGCTCTGGTCATTTTATCAGGAAGGTTTGGAAGTCCCCTATTTCATTGAATATCCATCTCCTTCCCTGGAAAATCATGCTCATTTTGGCTGGGTAGTTAATCCTTGGCTGCATGCCAAGTTCCTTTGCCTTATGGAATATCATGTTCCATGCCCTGTGGTCTTTTAATATAGAGGCTGCAAGGTCCTGTGTAATCCTGACTGTGGTTCCATGATATTTAAATTGTTTCTTTCCGGCTGCTTACAGTAATTTCTCTTTAATCTGGTAATTTTGGAATTTAGCTATTATATTCCTTGGCATTTTTAATTTGGGATCTCTTTCAGGCGGGGAGAGGTGGATTCTTTCTATAGTTTTTTTGCCTTCTGGTTCTAGGACTTCAGGGCAGTTTTCCTTTATGATTTCCTGAAGGATATTGTCCAGGCTCTTTTTTTCATCATGATTTTCAGGTAGGCCTGTAAGTTTTAAATTGTCTCTCCTGGACCAATTTTCCAGGTCAGTTGTTTTACCCATGAGGTATTTTACGTTTTCATCTAATTTTTCATTTTTTTGTTTCTGTTTGACTGATTCTTGCTCTCTCATAGAGTCATTAGTTTCCATTTGTTCAATTCTAATTTTTAACATATTGTTTTCTTCTGTTAGATTTTGTACTTTCTTCTCCAATTGGTCAATTGTATTTTTGAGGGATTTGTTTTCTTCAGTGTACTTTTTTTCCAATTAGCCAATTGTACTTTTAAAGGACTCCTCTACCTCTCTCATTTGACTTTTAAAGTCCTTCTTGAGTTCTTCTAAGAAGGCTTTTTGGGCTTCAGACCAGTTCAATTCCCTTTTGATGTTGCAGATGTGGGTTTGATGACAGTGTTGTCCTCTTCAGAATTTCTGTCTTGATCTTCACTCTTCTCATAATATGAGTCTATGGTACATTTCTTTTTACTCATGGTGTTTCTTTGTTCCCTGGCCTTTAAAGAGATTAAGCTCTCCTGCTAGGGAGCAGAGGGCACTGACCCAAGCTTCTTGTGTTGGGAGCCTAGGTCTTGGTCACTGGCTTTGTGTGCTGGGTCCTGTTATGTTGGCAGTTGGAGGCTGTAGGGTTCTGGTAGCTTATCTGGTGTTAGGTTGGAATCAGCAAGGCTGGGACTTTCAGGCAAATCTAGGCTGCCTGCTTTTCCTTTCCTTTAGCTTTATTTAGTTCCTTTTAGATAAGTGCTACCAGGTGTTTATCTGCCTGGGGCCCCTTGCAGTGCTGCCTCCTTTATTTCTGTTGAGGCACTGGGAGACTTCTTTGCTGTAGAATGCCGAGGCACCTGGTGGTTTTCTGAGCTGGTTTCCACCGGTTACCCCACCCTCACTGAGGCACTCGTAGGTACAGCTGTTGGTGTTTGCCTGCTCGACCACCTGGGCTTTAGGATCTCCTCCTAGTTGTCAGTTGGAGGATGTAGGTTCTGACAGCTTACCTGGTGTTGGGCTGGAATCAACAAGGCTGGAACTTTCAGGCCACTCTAGGTTGCTTTCTTCAGCTCCTTTCAGATGAATGCTGCTGGGTGCTTATCCAACTGGGGCCCTTTATAGTGCTGCTTCCCTTATTTTTGCTGAGGCACTGGGAGACTCGTTTGCTGTAGAATGCTGAGGCACCAGAATCTCCTCCTGGTGTGCTAAAGTGGGTCTTTCTACTAGCTGGCTGGGTGACTCCTGTTTCGTACTGCTCCCCTTCTCCCAGGGTAAGAGGGGCCTTTTCCGTTAATCCCTCTAGCTACCTGGGTAACTTCACTGCACGCCATCTTTCTTCTGGTTCAGCTGTTCCAGGGTTTTTTCTGGAGTGATATTTTCTGGGTTTTCAGAGGTTGATAGGGGAGGGTGAGAGCGACTAACTTTTTACTCCACCATCTTGGCTGCCTGAAGTGGACGACTCAAACTTAACTCTTGTCTTGATAAAGTCAGTGACTTCTCATTCACCTGGAGTGATTGGTGCCATGATCTACTTAGTGACAGTGTTTTCTCCTTCAAAATTCAAGATAATGCTTTATATAGCCTCATGGCTAGTGTTTACTCAAAGACCCAGACTTCAGAATTTCCAGGAAATTGGTACTCAGGAAACTGATAGAAACAAGAACTTCATTATTACAGGCCATAGCAAGCAGGAAAAAAAATCCTACACACATTATATGGCAATATAAAGAGGTTCATCCTTATAGATACAAAAAACTCACCCCGTGGAAAGGAGAAGGAGACATATTACAGAGAGAACATGTTCGAAGTGTGGGTTCAGGTAAGTGAAGGTATATACCCTTAAAATAGGCTTAATGGAAAACAGGCAATCAGTGCCAGATGTGGGAGGGCACATTCCTAATAAGACTCAGATGTTTTATAGGGGTTCTCAGGGTCACTTAACAATAATGGGCTTGGATGAGGCTTGGATAAGGAGAGTTTCTTTATTAGGACTAGAAATTAGGAAAGAGTTTGATTTGATTATATGAGGCAGTGTAAGGGAAATGACACCAAAATTGCTGCAGTAAGTCAGAAGCTTTTATCTAATAGAAGATTCAAGTGTTAACAGCTTGAAACAGGTTTAACATAGGTTAGAACAGTGCAAAATGACCACCTTATCTGCCTTTGCCTGTGTGTTTTATAGGCTTTGTGACCACTTAGTCTAAGTGGCTCCATATTGGAATCCTGTCATTATAATTGTAACATCAAACAACATAAAGACTACAATATCACAGATAATGATCACAAGAAGTAACTCTCAGAGGCAAGTAGTCCAGGGGGAACTGAGTGGTGATTGTTCTTGAATGTTGCTGTGTTTTAACATGTTATGACTCTTTCCTTGTTCCGAATTCTTATAAGTGTTACCTAAAATCACCTTGGGGTAGAGTTACATGAGGGGGCATAAGGGACTATTTAAATATACATACATATATACATATATACATATGTATACATATATGTATGTATACATACATACACACAAATAAACTTTATTTTAAGCCTTTTTTCTTAATTTTGAGTTCCAGATTCTTTCCCACCCTTCCACCTCTTCCCCACCTATCAAGAAGACAAATAATATATCAACTATACAGTACATATTTCCATATTAGTCATATTGCAAAACAAACAAAAAAAACACCAAGGAAGTAAATTCTATTTTAATTTGCACTCAAAGTTCTTCAGTTCTCTCTCTGGAGGTAGACAGCTTTTTTTTTTTATTATAAATTCCTCTCAATTGTCTTTGATGACTGTATTGATCAGAGGAGCCAAGTCTTTCACAGTTGATCATCATTACAACACTGCTGTTACTGTGCACAGTGATATCCAGGTTGTTCCCACTTCACTTTTCATCAGTTCGTAAAAGTCTTGTGATGTTTTTCTGAAATTACCCCCTCATAATTTCTTATAGTTAAATAGTACCCCAACACAATCCTAAGTCACAACTTGATCAGCCATTCCCCAAATGATGATCATCCCCTCAATTTCTAAGTCTTTACCATCACAAAAAGTGCTGCTATAATTCTTTGCACATATGGGTCCTTTTTTTCTTTCTTTGATCTCTTTGGGATACAGACCTCATAGTATTGTCACTGGGTCAAAGGGTATGTGTAGTTTTATAGGCCTTTGGGTATAGTTCTAGATTGTTCTCCAGAGTGGCTAGACCAGTTCACTACTCCACCAAGATTTCCCCACATAGGGGACTGCTAATAGAAATCTTAGTTTGAGCCTTTCCCTGATTAATAAGATAAGCTCAGGAAAATTAAGACAAAAGGGAGTTTACTGTAGGTAATGAAGGCAGCAGCATAGAGTAAGGGGGGGATACAAAGCATGAGCTGCTTCAATAAATAGGATTAAATAGTTTCCATATTAGGAAAAGACAGTGCTGATAGGTAGAGATTTCAACGAGGAGATGGGGTTAGTGTTACCTCATCTCCTCCCTAAGTATTTTAGAAATAGTGGACTCATTTGGAGATGAATGGGCATTTTATCTGTTGCTCTGCAGCTACACCTTTGAGGGGCCACCAAGAATAATGGCAAATTGAGCAGAAAATTTTGTGGAGGTTAAAAGTCATTCAGTGTGCCTCATAATTATGAGGAGTGATTATTAGGGAGCAATCATTTGCCATCTCATGGAGGAGAACTGCTATGTTGTTGTTGTCATTCTGTCCTATCATTCAGTCCTCTTCATGATCCCGTGGACCATACCCTCCATGAGGTTTTCTTGGCCAAGTCACTGGAATGGTTTGCTATTTCCTTCTCCAGTGGATTAAGGCAAACAGAGGTTAAGTGATTTGCCCAGGGTGACACAGCTAGTAAGTATCTGCAGCTGGATTTGAATTCAGGTCTTCTGACTCTAGGCCCACTGTTCTATCCTCTAAGCCACCACTGAAAATGTAAAGTGTAAAATGGAGTCATTCAGACTGACTCAGCACAAACAGCTGAATTTGTACAGGCCTATACCAGTTCCAACATCTGCTTCTTCCAATCCATGATGGCTTGGATATAGATTAATGATAAATTTAGTAACAGTGGGTCTGGTAGACTTGAGCCTATAAAATAGAATAGAGTTATTAGCATTTTTTTGGTTCTTCTTAAAGAAATGTTGAGAAAATGCAGTTCTTTCCCTTCTTTTCAGACTTCAGGGTGTGGAACACAATATGCACTCTCAGATTCTGTTGATGTTTTGGTTACTTTTGCTGACCTGCTTTATTCCTTCTTCCTTTTTTAATTGATATGGTTTATCACTGACTGGGAAGTGGAGAAGAGAGGGATATGTTTAGAAATGAAGGTATTATTAATATAAATGTAATCAACAAAAATGAAAGAAAGATTGGTAAGCGGTAGGCCAGCATATGGCAACAACAGCAATCTGGACAGGCTTAAGTACAGGAAAGTTACTGAGTGCAGAGAGGATCTAGAAGCATCACTAAGCAGCAAGGAGCATGCCAACTCTTCATCCTGTCTGACCATGAATGAAGTGGCAACTAATATTGGAAAGAGTTGCCAGAGATAAGATGAATCCTAGAGCTCTGGAAGTTCCAGAACATAAAAAAGAATGTAAAGGCAGGGATTTTTGGACAAAAAGGAGGGTTCCAGAAGACACAGCTGAAGAGGAGTATGGCGATTGACAGGGAACAGTTATAGGTAGAATTTAATGTGATGAAGATGAGACTATAGAAAAGCAAAGGAAAGGGGTTTTCATTTTGACAAATGGTGACCCCACCCTAGGAATTTGGAGAGGAAGAAGTTTGCTAACTCTGGGGTAAAGGAAATGCCAATCAGAATTGATTTTAAAAAAGAACAACAAGGCATCCTCTACTGTGTTGAGAAAGTAGCCCAGACATCCATGTGCTTTGGCACTGCCCAGAACCAACAGAAATCTTCCAGCAGCCAGACCTCCACGTACTTCAGTATAACCCTGGGGAAATTCAAGAAATCCCTGCCAGGCCTCAGCACATGCCAGACATTACCACTAGGATCCCACCTCAGCACCAGGTAAGCTGCCAGTCCTCTATGGCTTTTAGCAGTGCCAGCCACCCCCTCAACACAGCACCAGACACCAGGGTTTCCCTGGGCCCTGGAGCAACATCAGTGCCGCATCAGGTAAACAGGCATTGCCTGCAGCCATTGGAAAAAAGAAGCCTGAGACAGAACCCCTTCCATCCTGGGAGCAGAGATCAATTTCAAAAGAAAGTGAAAAGGGGAAACAAAAAGATGAGCAAAAAACGACAACAACAAAAAGAAAAGAATCTGACCACAGAGAGTTATTATGGTGACAGGGAAGACCAAGACACAAACTCAGAAGAAGACAGCAGTGTCAAAACACCTATAAGCAAAACCTCAAACTAAAATTGGAAGTGGTCTCGAGCCCAGAAAGGACTAATGGAAGAGCTCAAAAAGGAGCTTAAAAATCACATAAGAGAGGAAGAAGAAAAATTGGGAAAAGGAATGAAAGTGAGGCAAAAGAACTATGAAAAAAGAATCAATAACTTGGAAAACTGCTTAAAAAGTAGAATTGACCAAATGGAGAAGAAGATACAAAAATCCACTGAAGAAAGCAATTCTTTAAAGAATACAATTGACCAAATGGAAAAGAAACTAGAAAAGCTAATCGAGGAAAACAACACCTTACAAGTAAGAATTGAGCAAGTAGAATCTAATGACTCTATGAGACAACAAGAATCAAACAAAAACAAAACAATGAAAAAATAGAAGGAAATGTAAAATACCTCATGGGAAAAACAACTGACTTAGAAAATAGATCCAGGAGAGACAATGTCAGAATCATTGGACTACCTGAAATCCATAATCAAAAAGAGAAAACTGGAAAACAATCAGACACAAACTAGGTATAGATCAACACCTCATATCCCATACCAAGACAAGGTCAAAATGGGTACATAATTTACACATAAAGGGTGACAGCTTAAGCAAATCAGAAGAGTAAGGAATAGTCTACCTGTCAGATTTATAGAGAGGTGAAGGATTCATGACTAAACAAGAGGGAAAGAACATTACAAAAGATAAAATAGATCATTTTGATTATATTAAAATAAAAAGCTTTTGTACAAACAAAACCAATGCAACAAAGGTTAGAAGGAAAGCAGAAAACTGGGAAACAATCTTTGCCCCAAGTGTCTCTTATAAAGGCTTCACTTCTCAAATGCATAGAAAACTCGGTCAAATATATTAAGAATATAAGTCATTCCACAATTGATAAATGGTCAAAGGATATGAACAGGCAGTTTTCTAATGAAGAAATCAAAGCTATTTATAGGCATAGGAAGAATGCTCTAATTTTTGATTAGAGAAATTCAAGTTAAAACAACTCTGAGATATCACCTCACACCTATCAGTTTGGCTAATATGACAAGAAAGAAAAATATAAATGTTGGAGAAGACATGGTAAAATTGGGACACTTATGCCTGGTGGTGGAGTTGTGAACTGATCTAACCATTCTGGAGAACCATTTGGAACTGTGCCCAAAGGGCAACCAAACTGTGTATACCCTTTGATGCATCAATACCACTAGTAGGTCTGTATTCCAAAAAGACAATAAAAGGGGAAAAGGACATATATGTGCAAAAATATTTATAGCAGCCCTATTCTTAGTAACAAAATTTTGGCAACTGAAGGGATGCCCATCAGTTGGGAGTGGCTGAACAAGCTGTGGTATATGAATGCAATGGAATACTAATGTGCAAGAAGAAATGGTGAATAGGCAGACTTCAGAAAATCCTGGAAAGACTTATAAGAACTGATGCAAAATGAAGTGAGCAAAACCAGGAAGACATTGTACATAGTGTCAACAACATTGTGTGATAATCAGCTATGAATGATTCTGCTCTTCTCAGCAACACAATCATCCAAGACAAGTACAAAGGTCTCGCCAAGGAAAAAGCTTTCCATATCTAGATAAAGAGCTGATGGACTCTGAATGCAGATCAAAGCATAGTTTTTTTCACTCATTTATTCTTTCTTGAGTTTTTTTTTTCCTTTTGATTTGTTTATTCTTTCACAACTGTGACTAAAATGGAAATATTTTTTACGTGATAGTACATGTATAAACTATATCAAACTGCCTACCATTTTCAGAAGAGGGGAGAAGACAGAGGGAAGGAGAAACATTTGGATTTCAAAATCTTGTAAAAATGAATGTTAAAATTTTTTTGACATGTAACTTGGGGGAGTAAAAAGAAATAAAAGCAAAAAAAAAAAACCAACAATAGGGAATTGGATGGTCAGTGGGAATGATCGTTGGTGTGGTAAAAGAGGTCCCTTATCAGTGGTTTTACTCTCTTTTGCCATCTCCATCACAGGTCTTAAGAGTGACTGGGGATAGAAATATAATAAATGAAAACAATACCTATTGGAAAAACAAGATACCAGTCTCATCATTACACAGTTTTTACTTTGTCAGAAGCATCTGACACAGTTATTAAATCATGTCTCCCCTAACATAAGCATAAAACCAGATCCAAATGAGTTAATTATTTACAGAAGAACCAACTAAAGATCTTTAACCTTCATCCCTGGGGTAATATGCATTATCACCAATAATCTCTTTGTAACTGGGAAAGGAACCCCTCTGTATCAAAGGTTCTCTTTCATTCTCCAAGCAATGCCACAGGATCCAGTATTTAGGATCCTAATGGATATTTCTGTGTAGCAAATAGAAGAGGTGGGTTCATTCAGAGAGGAATGGGCATGTAATCCATTGCTCTACAACTATACTTTTCAGGGGGCACCTAGAATACTGGCAAATTGAGCAGAAAATGTTGTGGAGGTTAAAAGTCAGAAAATATGTGTGTATGAATGTATTCTCAGTAAGCTAGAAAAAACATTGCCACAAGGTATACCCCAAAAGGGGAGCTAAGAATGTGGAGAACCAGGATAGCACACAAGCCAATGCCAGTTACCTATTAATCTGGACACTCTGATTCCCAGGTCAACGAGCTTGCCCATAGTCAGTCAGTCAGCAAGTATTTATTAAGTGCCTACTATGTGATAGGCACTGTGCTAAGTGCTGGGGATACAAAAGAAGGCAAAATATACTCTCTGCTCTCAACTGGCTAATAGTCTAATGGGGAAGAAATATGCAAACACTATGTACAATCAAGCTACATACAGGATAAATTGGAGATAATCCACAGAGGAAAGGCACTAGTAGTAAGGGGATTTGGGAAAGGCTTCATGTAGAAAGTGGGACTTTAGATAACACTTGAAAGAAATTAAGGAAGCTGGAAAGGGGAAATGAGAAGGGAAAGAACTGCAGGCATGGGGGGATCATCTGGTGAAAATGCACAATCAAGTGAGATGGAGTTTTTTGTGCAAGGCACATCAAGGAAGCCAGTATCACTGAATCACAGAGGATATAGTAGGGAAGTAAAGTGACGGCAAGGGTATGAAGGGTTTTGAATGCCAAACAGAGGCCTGTAGATTTGTTCCTGAAAGTGATTGGAAGTTACTGGACTTTAGTGAAGAGAGAAATATCCTTCCCCACTCCTCAATTTGCATTAAATTTGCCAGAGCCCCATAGATGGATAGTGTCTTTCTGAAGTGAAGGACTCATACAAGTATTGGGAGACTATAATTTGCTTCAAAGTGTCTTCCAATCTTTTAATGTTTCTGGCAACCATTCCAGTTACAAGGGAGCTAGCTCCAGTGAGTTTGAGGCCACCAACAACTGACCACAAACAATGTGAGTGTACCTGAAGGGCAGTTGTCACCTTGTGCAAGTGGTACAATGGAAGATTCCTTAACTCCAGTATCCCTGGTGAAAGCAAAATGGAGACAAGCAGGAAAGTACCAAGAGAAACACTTTGGGTTCTCACTAGAGCAACATTTACATTCCTACCAGGCTCTTAGTTTGTCTAATAAAAAATAAAATCTCTAAGAAATTAGATGGGTTAGCAGATAGCAGTTCATCCCACTCACCCCTAAACAAACTGATTTCTTCTCAAATTCTTTTCTTTTTCTCTAAATGGTGCCTATACGCACATATTTTAATGATTGCTTGGATTCTTTTCCATAGCTGCAGCTTTTGCAAGACCAGCTCTCAAGGCATCCTTGAAGCCAGCACTCTTACTCAATCCCTTTTGCCTTCAGTTCCAGCTTGACTCTTTCCAGATAGTTGGGATCGGGGTAACCAAAGCTGCAAAGGGATAAAGATTTTGAGCATCAGAAACTCCCTTTTTAAATGATAATCCTTCAAATACCTGAAGACAGCTATCTCATCCTTCCTCCCCCACCCTCTTTTCTTTAGGTAAAGAATCTCTTTTTCTTTCAAATGATCCACATATGGCAACAACCTGAAGGCTTTTAATCAACCTCATTGCCCTCCTTGGATGCCCTATATCTTATCCATGTCCTTCCAAAAATGATGTACCCAGAATTGAAAACAATACACCAGAAGTAGTTTGAAGAGGTCACCATATAGCCACTCTTGTCTCTTTTGTCTTGAACACTATGCCTCTCTTAATATAGTTTAAGATTTTATTATATTTCTTGGCTATAATATTTCATTACTGACCAGTATTGGGCTTGCATATCTTTTTTCACTTTTTAAAATATTTTATTTTTTCCCAAGTACATGTAAAATAATTTAACATTCTTTTTTTTCAACATTTCAGTCCTGAATCCTCTCCCTCCCTATTTTCCCTACCCCTACTAAGAAAACAACAATTTGACATAAGTTATACATGCGTAGTCACACAAAACACATTTCTATGTAAGTCACTGCATAGTTTTTTGTAGTCATTTGTTTCATCTTATGATGCTGAAGTTGATTTTTTCGAAACAAATTAGGACTGCATTTTTCTCTATTAAATTTCACCTTTACAAATATTTGGCCCAAGCCTCTAGGCCTTCCATAAGATTTGGGATCCTACTAAAGAGTCATAGATGAAGAGCTGAAAGAAACCTTGGAAGGCATCTAGTCCGTTTCTTTCAATTTACAAGAGAGGAACCTAAGGCCTAGGCAGCTTACCTGCCTTCTCCAAGGAAACCCAGATAGTAATTGATAGAGGTAGGATATGAAGCCAGATGTCCTGACCCCAAAGCTAGTGCTACTGTTCCATGCAGCTATTGTCATCCCACATATTAATTATTGCTCTAAGCTGTGTCATCTGAAAATTTGATAACCATGTCTTCTATTCCTATATCCCATTCATTGGTAAAACTATTAAGAGCACAGAACCAGGAACACGTCCCCATGACATGCCACTAATACAGCTCCTTCCACAGTAACATGGACCCATTTAATACTACTCTTTGCATCTGGTCACAGTAGTCTTTCAGAGAAATAAGTCACACTTTCTCTGATTCTGTAATGTATGAAATCATTTTTTTATTGTAATTATCTCTGAAAGATCTCTCTGAGATTTTACTTTTGTCTCAGTGAGACACTACAATTCCAATCCCACTGTGGTTAAAAAAAAAAAAAGGTTTCTATCCCAGACCATTATCATGGTAAGTTTCACAATATCTATACTTGCTTTAGAAACCAGCAGAATTCAAAAGAAAATGTCTCCAACTGGAATGAAATATTATTATCCTATGAGAAAAAAGCATATGTGAGGAATTCAGAGAAATATAGGGGTATGTGTATGAAGTGTTGCAGAATATGAAAAGAATATACATAATGACTGCAACAATCAAAACAGAAAAAATACATTAAATGAAGTGAGTTTTCTCTGTCAATTTCTATATAATTAATTACATTAATTAATTATTAATTGATTAAGCAAAATCCAAAGAAGAGATGAGAAAATGGACCTATTTCCATTTTCTAGAGAGATTGGGGGGTGATTTGAGCCCAAAATGTTGGATATGGTATCAGATCTGGCCAGTGTGTAGGTTTGACTTGCTAAAGTTTAATGTTTTTCAAAATTTTTCTTCAAGAGAATGTTTGCTTGATGAGAAAGGAGGTAGGGTAAGTGAGTATCATGTAAAAATAAAAAGAATCAATAAATCTTAAATATTTACAAAAGGGAAATATTCCTTACTTTTCTGGTCCACCAAATGGTTGAGTTTTATGGTGGATATCATTCCAAGTGATCACATCCTTTGTTTCTAATGTCTGAGACTGTCTTATTGTGAAAATCAACTTTTGGCCAAAAGCTCTTTGGAGGAGACTCAAAACTCACCATCCCTCTTTATTATTTGGCAAGTATGCCACCTGGCTTGTTCCTTCACAGCATTTTCCTGGGTTGGGATGATATTCCTGCATGGAGAAGTCAAACAAATATCAAGAAAGAAAAATGTGCAAATCTATAAACTTCTTTACAAAAAAATAGCATTCGTGAAAAAGACCTGATGTTTTGTTTTCTTTTAGTAATTGGTTTGTGCCTTTGTCGATATATTAGCCCTATGGTGGGGGGAGGAGAGGTGGGAACTAACTCCACAAGAGAATATCTGTAGGCTCCCTACTCTGATTATTGTCTTTTTTTTGGAGGGGGGAGGGGGGGTTAAGTGACTTGCCCAGGGTCACACAGCTAGTAAAGTGTTATGTGTCTGATGCCGGAGTTGAACTCAGGTCCTTCTGAATGCAGGGCTGGTGCTCCATTCACTGCACTACACAGCTGCCCCTGATTATTGTCTTTAAAAGTTGCCCAGGCCACCAAGAGGTTGTGACTTGCTAGGGTCACATGGTGTCAGAAGCAGGACTTGGACCAGGTCTCTTTGACTTTCCACTATTCATTTTGCTTTAAGGTAGTTCTTCATTGTGAAAGTCCTTGCTATGGCACAAAAACCTGTAAAATTCAATTCAATTTAACAAACACTTACCAAATGCCTGCTGTGTACAGAGCATAGTGCAAGAAAATGGAGGATTTATAAATAAACAAACATTTTCTGTCCAAAGGAACCTAACAAATTAAATATTTTCTCAGTGCATGCTCCATAGGTCATAGGTGACAAAGGAGAGATTTCATCAGGACTCATCATGTTTAAAGGCTGATTTCCTCATGAATGAACAAATGAAACGGAAACTTTCTGGAGTCAACTCATGTTTTCATCCCAAATGAATATTGCCCAGTCTCCCTCTGAGGAATCCTAGTGGATGGGGCCTTAGGATAAATAACATTACCCTTCTGGGCTTCATTTTTCTTGTCAGAAAAATGGGAGAGGATCTCATTTCCTCAGTCCAAAGTGATTTGTGAAGGTGGGAAGAGAGAAAAGATAAGAGACATCATGGTGTAGTGCAACAGACAACTTAGTTGTTCAGAGATCTGCCCCAGGCTGAGAGTCAGGTTCCATTTCCTGCAAATCAGACCTGTTTCACCAGAATGATTAGTGGGACCCCCTCCATCTTCTCCCATTTCCATTTTCACAAGCTCATTTTCTCCATTTCACCTAGCTCCAGTTAAAGCTCATTCAGTTAACCAAAGAAGTCATTTCTGTTCATAAGAAGGTTCTGGGGCAGAGTATGGTTAATCAGTCTATAGTGTTGGTTGGGAAGCAGGAAATGTCTCCACTGGCTACTTTCAAAGTGAGAGTTCTCAAGTGAGATGGAAGAGAAATGTATTTTATTCATTAGGCTATTGACCATTGCTTATCTTTCTTTTCAAAAGCTTCTCTTAAAGCACCAGGAGGTGGTCATAACAGGTCAAATGGACAAGACTTATCAAGAATTTACTATGAGACAGGCATTATGCCTAGGGTTACTTAGAAAGGTAAAAATAGTTCTTGCCCACAAGGAGCTTCAATTCTAATAGCGGAGACATCATATGCATACAACTATGTACATACAAGACATGCAAGGGTAAATTGGAGATAATTTCAAAGGGAAGTCACTAGCATTGAGGGAGACAGGAAAAGACATCTTGAAGAAAGTGGCATTTTATCTGAGACTTGAAGGAAGCAAGGAAAGCCAGGAGCTGAGACTAACTAGGAGGGACAGCATTCTAGATATTGGGGACAGCCAGTGAAAATTTGGGAAGGTGAGAGATGGAGTGTTATGTGCTAGGAATAGCAAGGAGGTGAGTGTTGCTGAACTGAAGCATTTATGGGGAATAGTAAAATGAAAGATGACTGAAAAGAGAGAAAAGGGACAAGTCAAAATACAAACAGAGGATTTTATATTTTATCCCAGAGGAAACTGAGAATTACTAGGAGTTGATTGAGTACTTACGCTCTTGAACACGATTTCAGGGAGAGGCAGGTAAAGACCTGAGTAACCTTGAAGAATGTGGAGAGTAAGGAGATGAAAACTAGGGAGAAGCAACTCCTCATGATGCCATCAGCAAGGCCCATCCCAGAAATATTTTGTGCAAAATTGTCTATTAATTTATAACACCATGTGAAAGATAGATAAAAAAGATAAGAAAAACCCCAGTTATTAAAATACTGAAATCCAACGCAAAGCTTCAAAAAAGTGGATTGAAGATCTGTTAGAGATTTAAGGTGTCAAGTTTCAAACCACAGGCTTCTGCATCTGGGAACTGATTTCTGCTTACTATATCATACTTCTACCACAGAGTACCCACAAAAAAATGGCTGGGCCAATTTATCAATGTCTTTATCTAGGGATAGGAACTGGTCTCAGATTTCAAAGGTACAGAGAACTACTCCATCAGGAAATGCCCTCCCCTAATGCAGGGCAGCACACTGTCTGCAAATTATAATCTTACAGAGTTGCCTAGAGCACTGAAAAGTGATGTGACTTGCCCAAAGTCACACAGCCAATATATATATCAGAGTGGGGATTGAAACCAGGTCCTTTTGTCTCCAAGGCTGGCTCTCTGTCCACAATGTCATACAACTTCTCTAAATCCATAGCTAATTCATGCTTTTGGTACTGAAAATTATGTGTGTGTGTATGTGTGTGTGTGTGTGTGTGTGTGTGTGTGTGTGTGTGTGTGTGTGTACATAAATACATTGGCGAACCTCCTGACCATCTGGATTGGCAGCTAGATGATGCATTGGATGGAAGGCTGAACCTGGAGTTAAAAAGACTTGGACTCAAATCATGCCTCAGAACCTTACTAGCTGTGTAACTCTGAGCAAATCACTTAACCTTTACTTGTCTCATTTTCCTTGTCTGTAAAATGGGGTTTATACTAACTCATACTTCTCATGATTGTTTTGAGATCAAATGAGATATTATTTGTAAAGTGCTTGCAAACCTTAAAAGGCAATAGAAATGCTATTATTTTTCATCTCAATATATGAAATAATTCAAAAATTGCTAACGGAGAAGCCATGCCAAATTCATCCTTTATAAACATAGCTGGGTTCTCTTTTGCCATGATAAACCTGCACAAAGCTTCTAACTCCACTCATGACATAGTGAATCTCAATAGTGCCACATGATCTATAACCAGGAAGCGAATCAGTCCAGTAAGAGTAAGTCATTTTTCCATCTGCCTGATTCCCTTTCACAATACCATAAGAAGCCTGGCATAAAGGGCACACTGGTTTATGTTTCATGGCCTCTCTGATACAACGGCCACAGAAAACACGACTGCACTTTGGGAGGACTACTTTGTCATGAATAATTTCCATACAGATGATACACTCCACCTTCTCTTCCTTCTTCTCCTCTTTTTCTGGCTCTTTGTCTTTTGGTATAAATACAAGGAGGGTTTTTCTCAGTTTGGGGGCTGTTCACCATTTCTGCTGCAGTGTCATCCTTTTTCTCTATTTCTGTGATTTCTTGGAACAAAAGATGCAAGTGATCAGTATCGACCTCAATTCCATTCTTCATCATGTTTTGGGAAACCATTATTTTCACAGGTGTTTGTGGGAGAAGTTTGCCTCAATGAAACCTTTAACTTCTGAAACATCCTTTGGGTCTCCCTGGAGAATTAAGACTTTTCCTTCTGTTCTCACATGGAGGTTTTTAAACATGTAGGTCAATGTTCTTTGGACTTCAGGTGCCAGCTTATCATCTGTGAAATGAACTTCCTGAGAGGTCACATTCTGTATTTCCTTCTGAAATGCTCTGATAAAAGCCTCTTGAGCTGTTTTTCTATTCCTAGGATTACTTGTCTCAAAATCTAAACAGATATTGCCAGCATGATATGACAAAGTACTTTTGATATGTACTTTGTGCTCTTTTTCTATTCTGTTCAAAGTTTCAGCAAAGAGATATTTAAAATATTCATGCAAATGTGAAGGAACTGAGATATGGTCTGCCTCTTCTGTTCCATGTTTTGGGTTTGAGGGAAGAATAGGACTGTCCCAGTCATTTGGCATACTTTTCTTCATTGCTCTTGCTGAGGTGGAGTGGGGAAAATCTTCCTTTTGGTCATTTTCCAACATCCTCTCACTTAAGAATCGATGAATTTTTTCAATATCTTCATAGTCACCAATCATTTTCTCAAATCCATCAAGGCCTCCCTCCATTTTGAGATTTGGGCAGAGATTAATAATTTTTTCCTTTTGCTCTTTGGAAAGGTTAAAGTTCAAGTGGGCCTCCACATGGAGAAATGTCTGAAATTTACAAAGACCAAATAAAATCACAAGGCTATAAATGGTTATGCTCTTTTTAAGATACTTAGACATCATAGAATTAGAGCCTTAACAACTCCCATCATTGACTCCTTCCACTGTCAGCACTGAAAAGAAACTGAATTGACTTTGTGCTTCATTGTGGGTTCTGCTTACATCTTACATTTCTTAATAGCTATACTAATGATAATGTACCACAGATAAGGCATGGAGATTGGGGGAAGTGGGAATGGTGTTGGTAATGGAAAGCACAATGGTCCAAGAATCAAGAGACTAAGCACTAGGCTAGGTTCTGCTACCAAGCAGCCATATGCTTTAGACCAGTCACTTCAACTCTCTACACCTTGGTTCTTTCATCTGAGAAACAATGATGATGATGATGATGATGATGATGATGATGATGATGATGATAATGATGATGATAGCATTTATCTAGCACTTTAATGTTTGCAAGCCACTTTACATATGTTATCTCATTTGTCACAGCAACCCAGTGGACTAGGTGCTATTATCATCCCCATTTTATAGTTGAAGAAACTGAGGTACAGTGACTAGAATATAGGAACTAGAGGCAGAAACACCTGAGTTCAAATCCAGCCTCAGGTACTTAACTGTATGATCCTGAACAAAACTCTCAATCTCCCTTGGCCTCAGTTTTCCCACCCGTAAAATGGGCATAATAATAATACCAACCTCACAGTGTTGTCTTGAAGATAAAATAAGATAATACATAAAGTGCTTTACAAACCTCAAACTGCTATGTAAATCCTGGCTATTATGAGGTCTCACAGCCAGTAAGTGCCTGAGCCAGGCTTTGACTCTTGAAGCCAACTCTTGACCATTGAACTGACAACAAGTTCTATATGCCATTCACTACAGCTAGAAAAATTCTAAGGTTTGGAATATTGTTTGCCTTATATATGCCAGATTTCCTATGATATCATGAAAGGGAATCAGCCAGATGGAACAATGACAACCTCTTACCAGACTTCTTCACTTCCAGGTTACAGTTTATTTGGCACTATTGAGATTCATTATGACATGTGTGGGGCATACAGATGGTAAGGAAGAGTTTATGGTGATCATTGGAAGCTTTGTGCAGGTTTATCGTGACAAAAAGTACCCTGCTGCAATACCTAGAGGTATTATACAAGATCATAAGACCATAAATTTAGAACTGGAAAACATATTGTAGGTTATCTAGCCCAGCTCTCTCATTTTATAGATGAGAAAACTGGGGAACAGATAAGTTAAGATCCCAGAGGTAGCAAATGCTAGGGGCAGGATTTGAACCCAAGCCCTGTGACCATGCCCTTTTGGTAACTACAACCTTTTTTTTAAACTGAAAATAAATCTAGTGGTAACTTTTTTGTTTTACATCACTTTGGTTTCCCAATATCTCCCTCCCTTCTGCCCTACTTAGACAGTAATCCCTTATAACATGGGGGGGGGGATAGTTCAGCAAAATTGACAGAGGCATCCAGAAATTCACCTTGTTATTATTTCACTCTTATCTCCCACTTCTGAGAATCTACAACCTAAAATATGCACCCTTACTCGATTGGGAGGAGGAAGTTGAGGAAGAGAAGAGGAGAGGACAAAGGGCAGGGGAGAGAAGGAAAAGGAGAGAAACTTGTGTAAATTACATAAGTTAACACAAATTTTTTATAATATGAATGTTACTATAAAGGTGGAAGGATATTTTTAGGTGTGGTGAATGGGAAAGGCCTCTCTGATCACTCTCTTCCCTTACTTCTCACCTTTTGAATGAAGGAGTCAGAGGAGCCAGAAGCACCTCCTTCTTCTGGATGGTTCTCATCTAGAAATTCCTTTGAGAGTGACTGAGTCTGGGAGGAAAGCTGGCTTATCTCCAAAGTGTTCTTCTCTCCTGAGGTTTCATTTGTTTCTAGGAAGACTTTCACATATGATGTAGCACTGACCTCCACAGTGTGGTCTCTCTGTGCTATCACTCTTTCCTTGGCTTAAAGAAACAGAAAAATGAAAGGTAAATGATAAAGCTTCAGAATAAGTTTCCTTCAAAAATGTAATATGAGAATTGACTAGAAAACCAAAGACTCCCTCAAACATGGGATTAGACCTTTAGAGCTGGCACGGATCTGTGCTCTGTTCCTCCACCCCCAAACCCATCTTGGTCTTAGAGTCTGTCTGAATCTTGGCATGCAGCAAGGCAGTGACAAGGGAGATGCAGGATTCTACAGAGAAGCTCTGGAAGAGATTATTTAATTAGCCTTGCAATAGGAAATAATTAGAAGAGAAGAGCAGATTATGGGACATGTCTTTGGAAGAGATAAGGGAATAGAATTCAAGATGCTGCAGGTGTGAAAAAGAAATAGAGGTTTTAACTTTCAGGATGGGTCAAAAGAGGCCATACCAAGGTCACATTTGGGGTTAATACTCTTAGACTATGTCTATATCTCCCATGAAAGAGTTATAAGAAAATAGAGAGGGAGCAGAGGTAGAACCTTGTGTGCCCTCCATAAGATTATAGATTTAAGGCTGCAGGAGACATTAGAGATCATCTAGTCCAATTCGCTCACTTTACAGAGGAGGAAACTGAGGTCCATGGAAGGGAAGTGCCTTGCCCAAGGGGCACAGTAAATGGCAGAGCCAGTAGATGCCAAAGCCACACTGTTTTCAATGTAACATGCTGCTTCTCACTGAAACCTTTTCTGGATTCTTTTTAATACAAATGCAAACCAGGATGAGATTTGAATAATACAGCCAACATAGGCTTAGTTGAGTAGAATAATTCAGATGGGGTTGGGAGGCATATGTAATAAATGTTTAACTTTGTTTATCATCAAGTCAGCGTTTCATAAAATTTAACAAAATTTTTTCACTGTTAATAATACCACAGAACAAATAAGATGTTTTGCTCAAAGCAGAAATCTATCATCCTTTTCCAAGGACTACCAAACCCTCCCTGGAGCAGCTTTTAGTTTTGCATTTTTATTATATTTTACTCATTTCTTTTATTTTCTTTCTTTCTTTCTTTTTCTTTTTCTACCAATAGTTGAGAATGATCCAGACATACATAGATATTCCTTATAAGCTCTGAGGATCCTTATCCAAACTCCTTCCATCAAAAATGAGTCTCAGGTCCCAGAGGAAGGCTGCAGCTTCCCTTTCCAGCTTCTAGGGGTACTGCTGAGGAGGTTTTGGAGGCAAATCTCTAATACCATCAGCCCATGGTCTCCACTCATATATTTCCCTATAAGGTGATCAATTGAGAATCATTCTACTTAGCCAGACTTAAGAGTTATTTACTATAGTGGCACAATAAGAACATCTGGTACAAAATATCCTCCCCGCAGCCCTAGAAGGATGTGACACACTTCCCTATACAAAGTCTAGGGAAAACAAGCACAATATTAGTGAGGAAGTGTGGGTAAGGGGGTAACTTGTAGCCCTTGGTTGCTGGAAGTCCTTGAGCACCATCAGATGCTCAAGAAGCCCCCTTTATGCATGATGTAGTCCTTTGCTGGGGCCTCTTGTAAATCCAGGAATCTCTATCTAATTTGTCTTTGGTTCCCCATGCAGACTAACTCAGGGATAGATGCCTCCAGGATGCAAATGGGAAGATGGGAAGACCAAGATCCTTCTGTCTCTTCAAAGGTCTTCCACTGGCCAAGGAAGAGGGAAGAAAGGAAGAAGTTGACCTAGTCTAGGCCAAGGCCTCTCCTTTCCCACAGGTATATCTACCATAAGGGTTAGCTTCCTCCTGGTTCAACACTCACTGTTGTTGTTTAGTCCTATCTGAATCTCTGTGACCACATTTGGGGATTCTGTGGCAAAGATAATGCAGTGATCTGTCATTTCCTTCTCCAGCTCATTTTACAGATGAGGAATTTAGGAAAACAGGGATTGCCCAGAGGCACACAGCTAATAAGTGTCTGAGGCCAGATTTGAACTCCTGAAGATGAGTCTTCCTGATTCTAAGACCAGTGTTCTAACTACTGTACCAACTGTCCCTTCAACACTCACTAGCACTCCTTCATTCCAGCAAACTTTTTTTTATGTGCTTTTAGAGAGGACCCAGAGGATATAATAAGTCTACCATTATTTCACTTCATCTAATGGATTTTAAAGACTTTTTAAAGAAATTTATTTATTTTGAAATTAGCACCAAAACCAGCTCATTTACCTACATGGAACAAAAAAAAAAAAAAAAGATTGTACATAAAACAGTGAGTCTACATTTTGTATCTTTTATTTTTTAAATATACATTGAATTCCACTCATAAGTTCCAAAATGGTCATACTCTTTATCTCTGCTACCTTCTGAACTTCCTTCCATTCATTTCTGTGTAATTAAAAATTGGTACAAGGCAGCTTTTCTTTTTTTTGTTAACCATGGTTTTTTAACTCCACCCCCTCTAAAAAACCAACAGAAATGATAAAAAAAAATTCTTGGAAAAGGCATTGTCAAGCAAAATTAATCTACTGAGTGGCCATATCCAAAAATGTATGTCTCTTTCTGCACCTTGAGAATATCACCTCTCTGTAAGAGGGTAATTAGTATTTACACCATATGTCCTTTGGGAACATGATTGATCATCGCATACATCAGAGTTCTGGAGTCTTTCAAAATTGTTTTTCTTTATAATGTTGCTGTCCTTGTGTAACTTAGTTCATTCTTTATCAGTTCATTATCAAATTCTCTGAAATCATCTCTTTCATTATTTCTTAGTATACAATTAATATACCACTTTATTCACATGGCATAATTTGTTTAGTCATTGCTTAATTGATGGGCATTCTCTTAGATTCTAGTTCTTTGCTTTTCTTTTCCCACTTTTTATTCCCTTCACATTCATGATCAGAAAGTTTGTTGAGTTTGATATATATCAACACCAAATTCTTTGTGTGTACATATGCATGTGTTCAACCCTTTTATTTGTTTCAGATAAGAATAAAGTGGATTTGATGGCCATGCCTCCTACCTCTCTCTATATATTCCTATATTCTTACCTCAATTTTGGGAAAAAATAAGTTCCATTCCCTTCTTCCTTTCTACATCAGTCTATTCCTTTTACTCTTCCTTCTTTTTCCTCTATTAGAACATTCAGAATGGGACCAATCTAACTTTAGATCCTCTATTTTTCTTACTTACCTCCCTCAATATTCTTCTAAGGCATTGAGGTTCTAAAAGGACAATTATTTCTCCCCCTATTAGAATACTAGCACTATATCATCATATAGCTCCTTCTGATTGCTCAAATAAATTTACCTTTCTAAGTTTCTCTGAATTCATATGTTTGTATTTCAAACATCCTACTCAACTCTGGTCCTTTCATCAGAAATGCTTAAAAGTTTTCTTTTTGATTTAAAGTCTATCTTTTCTTGTGTACAATTATAATCAGTTTTTGAGGATAAATTATTTTTGGTTGCAAGTCTCTCTCTTTTGTCTTTTGCAATATTGCAGTTTAAGAGTTCTCATTTACGGCAGAATCTTCAAGATCTCATGTGATCCTGACTACAGTTCCTTGGTACTTTATCTGATGCTTTATGGATACTTAATGTGGGAGTTCTGGACTTAGGTTCTAACATTCCTCTGATTTTTCATTTCTGTGTTCCTTTCAGGAAGTTGGAAGTGAGATCTTTCTATCTTCACTTTTCCCTCTTGTTCTAATACATTTGGGAAGTTTTCATTTGTGATATCTTGAAATTAGTGTTCAGAATTTTCTTTTGATCAGGCCTTCCTGATTGCAGGTCCAAAGCTCTAACCACTCTGCCACCTAGTTAATTTCTTGGGGCCTCAGTTTCCTCATATTTAAAATGGGGAGGCTCAGCTGAACGTTCTTTCCAGCCCTAAAGGCTTTACTGCCCTTGTAATGACAGAAAGTTACCCAACTCTGCTCCAGTAGCACAGTGTGGACTCTGGCAAGGGGGAAGAGAATGAATTGGGAAGGAGTTAAGAATGAAGAGGAACTAGACAGTTCCTGCCTTTCTTTTTCTTTTATTTCTTTTTTTTTTTAGTTTTCAACATTTAATTTTATAGGTTTTTGATTTCTAAATTTTCCCCTTTCCCTTTCCTACCCCCTCCCCAAGATAGCATGCAATCTGATATAAGCTATACATATACAATCATATTAAACATATTTTCACATGAGTCATGTTGTAAAAGAAGAGTCAGAACAAAAGGGAAAAACCATGAGAAAGAAAAAAGAGAGAGAGAAAATAGTATGCTTCAATTTACATTCAGACTCAATAGTTCTTTTTCTGGATATAGATAGCATTTTCTATCATGAGTCTTTTGGAATTGTCTTAGATCATTGCATTGCTGAGAAGAGCTAAGTCTATCAAAGTTGGTCATCACATAAAGTTGCTGTTATTGTGTACAATATTCTCCTGGTTCTGCTCACTTCACTCAGCATCAGTTCATGTAAGTCTTTCCAGGTTTTTCTGAAGTCAGCCTGTTCATCATTTCTTATAACACAATAGTATTCCATTACATTCATATACCACAACTTGTTCAGCCATTCCCCAGTTGATGGGCATCCCCTCAATTTCCAATTCTTGGCCACCACAAAAAGAACTGCTATAAATATTTACGTACATGTGGGTCCTTTCCCCTTTTTATGATCTCTTTGTGATACAAACCTAGTAGTGGTATTGGTGGATCAAAGGGTAGGCAGTTTTATAGCCCTTTGGGCATAGTTCCAAATTGTTCTCCAGAATGGTTGGATCAGTTCACAACTACACCAACAATGCATTAGTGTTACAATTTTCCCACATCTTCTCCAACATTTATCATTTCCTGTTTTGTCATGTTAGCCAGTCTGACAGGTGTGATATGGTACCTCAGAGTTGTTTTGATTTGATTTCTCTAATCAATGGTGATTTAGAGCATTTTTTTCATTTGACTATAGAGAGCTTTAATTTCTTCATCTGAAAACTACCTGTTCATATCCTTTGACCATTTATCAATTGAGGAGTGACTTGTATTTTTATAAATTTGACTCAGTTATCCACATATTTTAGAAATGAGGCCTTTATCAGAGACACTGACTGTAAAATGTTTCCCATATTTCTACTTCCCTTCTAATCTTGGTTGCATTTGCTTTGTTGGTGCAAAAACTTTTCAATTTAATGTAATCAAAATTATCCATTTTGCATTTTATAATGTTCTCTATTTCTTGTTTGGTCATAAATTCTTCCATTCTCCATAGATCTCACAGGTAAACTATTCCTTGCTCTCCTAATTTGCTTATAGTATCACCCTTTATGTCTAAGTCATGTACCTATTTTGACCTTATCTTGGTATACAGCATAAGATATTGGTCTATGCCTAGCTTTTCCATACTATTTTCCAGTTTTTCCAGCAATTTTTGTCAAATAGTGAGTGCTTATCCCGGAAGTTGGAGTCTTTGGGTTTATCAAACAGTAGATTACTATAGTCATTGACTACTGAGTCTTGTGTACCTAACCTATTCCACTGATTCACCATTCCATTTCTTAGCCAATACCAAGTACTTTTGGTGAATGCTGCTTTATAATACAGTTTTAGAATGGATATGGCTAGGCCACCTTCCCTTGCATTTCTTTTCATTTAATTCCCTTGATATTCTGGATCTTTTGTTCTTCCAGGTGAATTTATTATTTTTTCTAGGTCTATAAAATAATTTTTTGGTAGTTTGGTATGACATGGAATAAGTAAATTAATTTGGGTTGAATTGTCATTTTTATTATATTAGCTTGGCCTAGTGACTTTATTTGTGTGAAAAGTGTTGTGTAATTGTGTTCATATAGATCCTGAATTTGTCTTGGCAGGTAGATGCCCAAATATTTTATATGATCTACAGTTACTTTCAATGGAATTTCTCTTTCTATCTCTTGCTGCTGGGCTTTGTTAGTAATATATAGAAATGCCAATGATTGATATGGGTTTATTTTATATACTGCAACTTTGCTAAAGTTGTTAATTATTTCAAGTAGTTTTTTTAGTTGATTCTCTAGGATTCTCTAAGTATACCGTTTTATCATCTGCAAAGAGTTATAGCCTTTCTTAGGTGATATAGTGGATAGAGCTATTAAGCCCTGGAGTCAGGAAGACCTGAGTTCAAATTTGGCCTTAGACACTTGCTACCTGTGTGATCCTGAGTAAGTCACTCAATCTCTGTCTGCCTCAATTTTCTTAACTGTAAAATGGGGATAATGGGTTTATTGTGAGGATTAAATGAGGTAATATTTGTAAGTTTATCACATTGCCCAGCATATAGTAGGCTTTATATAAATGGAAGCTATTATTTTTATTAACCCAAGCCCTGTTTCCCAGTGCCCCTTCTCCTGGCTCAAGTTGGGTTCCTCCACTTTGGTGCCTTCTCCCAGTTCACCCCGTCTCCCCGCCGCAGCTTTTCCTCCCACTCTATTCTCTGTCCAGCGGCTGCCCTACCCCCTTTTTCCAAAAACTCTACCCAGAAAGTGCCTTTGATTGGGCCGGCTTTGACCGTGCACTCGCTTCCCCCGGACTTTCGCCGGCTCTGGAAATAACTTTTGCAGTTTCTTCTCTAGTCGAGAGCAGTTCTAGGACACACAGACCAGGACCCGGTAAGGCAGGCGGTGGACAGAGCCTCCAGTGGCCATCCGAGCAGGGTCGTGATTCATGAGCCGAGGAGTCAGGGATGCTCCAAGTTTGTTTGTTCAGGACTCAGAAGGGGTAACTAAGGAGCAAAGAGAGCGGAGGGCAAATGACTCTTTCAGCTCCCCACCCCCACCTTTCTTCAGAGGTAGCCTGCAAACTTTCGGTTTCGCTTCCTCAAAAGCCTTCCCTCTTCCTAGCCTCAGGCAACTAGGAGCTGCTGGTGTGGTGAGAGAAAAGAAAACTGCCAGGCTTAGACCATCCCTAGACCCCAGGTCTGCTTGGGGATCCTAGCTCTCTCACCTCGGGTGACAGACAGGAAGGGGGCTTGGGAGCTTATGCCAGCTCCCATTATATTTTAGGGGTGGCGGGGGTGGGAATGAGTCAGATGTAGGGCTGTAACATTTTCCAAAAATCTTGAAGCCAGGAAAAGCAGCGATTTATTTTTTCTCCCTTTTAAAAAGACATCCACGTGTCTTCGGTGCACACTTGAATATTCTGAATTCCTTATCAATTAGGGAATAGTTATCCTTCGTATGACGTCAAAATTACGGGGACCCAGATTACCTTTCATCTCAAAGTCTCCATGTTCGTCGGATCTTGCTTAAATTTAAAAATTGGAAGCGAGGCTCAGATTCTTATAATCTAGCCACTGCTTACCCATGTTCAGACTCCTTAAGAGTCTGACCAATATGATGGATGTTCTAATAAACCTTGTCTTTGGCTGAAAGAATGCTTGGGTCGAATTCTTTCGGGCAGGATGCGTGTGTTGTGATTTTGGGGTCCCAGCACCCCTGAACTAGCCCTAAACCGCATCATTTTGGTGGCCCCAACGGGGAAACTGCCTAACCCCAAGTTCTTCTCCAGCCCAGACTGGAAGGTATGTAAGCCTCACGTCCCTCTCCTTTCTTGCTTTGCAGTTGGGGTCGCTCTCCAAGCACCAAGGATTGGAGGTGCTTTTCTGGTAGGCAGTTACGAGGCTGTCTCGCACTTGACCTGACTCTCTCAGGCTCTTGGTCCACTGGGTCGGTTCAAGGCCATGGACCTGGGTACAACTTCCACGGCATAGAGGACAAGGACGGGTGCCCTATGCAGGAAGTGTTATCTGTTAATTCCCTTGGCACTAGGGAATTGGGAAAAACTGCAGTTGCTTTTGGTTCCCTGAGGCTTACTTACTCCCTTCCCTCTACGCCCCTGAATTCTCCTTCATGAAGGTTACAGGGGAAAGTTAGAACACCTGAAAATATCTTGGCAGATTCTGGAGGTTTTGTGAATGATCAGTAAGGAGTTTAGAACTCCTCCTTACAACCCTGGTCACTCTTTTCTTCCACTCCCTTCACTTGAGTACTTTTGATTTCACCCTCCCCCAACTGGGGAAAAGGAAGGAGGGTGAAGGGGCAGCAGCTACAGCATGGGCCCCACTGGCAATGGCCTTGGGCCCTAGGGCAACCTTTGCCTGGAAGCATCACCCAGGTTCAGCACATCTTGCTCAAGGTAATGAAGCTAGCCTCTAAACTTGGGTAAGCATGCTCTTTTAAATTTGCAGTTTTAACTGTTAAAGATGAAATGTTGATTTTCTGTTTAAAGTAATTTGGAAGTGCATTTAACAAAACTGAAGTCACCTGATTGGTAATGGGTTTGTTTCACGTTTCAAATTGGTGAACTTTCTGTATCAGTTATGTCAAGCAACTTTTCATAATTTGGTTACCGCTAAAATAATTTGCTATTGTTGGTTATTGTTTTAATGTGTAAATTAGCCAAAAAGTTTGTTTGGGTTATGTATGGCTTGCTGAGAATTTGCAAGTGTATAGAAATCTCTAATGATTGGTTTTTTATGTAAATCCTGGAAAAGTTTTTCCTAAACTTTGTTTAGTAAAACTTGCTGTTTGATGTAAGCTCATAGGATTTTATTTTGAGTTGTCTGATGGGTCATAATCCATTGATAATCAATAATCCACCATCTGAGAGAAATGCCACAAGCTAGAAGGTGATACTGGTGGGAAGTCAGCATTGGGAAAAGCTGAGAGGACAATTTTAGCCTCAGTCTAAGATGGGATCCTCCTGACTCAATTTCCCCATTATGTTCCTTTGAAAGGGAATGTTACCCACCTGGCTATTGCTGAGTGCAGCTATGAGGTGGATTTGATACTGCATGGTTGGAAAACTGAATTATCTGAATCCAAACAGAGCTAAGGATGTTTTATCCTCTCAAAGTTGGGCCCTAAATCTGGTCCCTGCTTTATATCTGGGCCCTGCAGTTTTTTCTGTTAGATTTATGTCTTCCAGACTATGGGTTATTCACCTACAGTTGGTAGCAAACAGCAAGTACCAGCCAATGTCCCCACATGGGTTCCCTGGATGCAGCCTGTGCTCAGTTCCAGTCAACCTCCTCTTTGGGACTCCCTTGAGGCAGGGACAGTTCTATGCCCCCTTGCCAGCAGGAAACAGTTTCAGAAGCCGAGACCTTTGCCCCTTACTCCAAAAGAATTTGGGTTCCTATTTGTTTGAGGGGGGAATGATGGGGTTGGAATCTGGGCTCCAGAAAGGAAAAACCCTGGACTTTCCCACATAGCCAAATCTCTGGCATTCCCCTGAGGCTATAGTCCCTTCAGCTGGTCTTTCATTTTGGCTACACCCAATCTCCCCTCCATTGTCTAGCCTCCCTATGGCCCCCGGCTATTTCCCACCCTTGGTCCCACCTGGGCTCCATTTCCTATCCTTGGTCCCACCTAGGCTCCATTTCCCAACCTTGGTAATTCTATTACCTCATGGACTTCTTGGCCACTCCTAGAACCCTCCCGCAGTCTTTCTGTATATAAGGTACATCTTGTCTCCATTAAGATGCTCAGATTCTTATAATCTAGCCACAGGCTCAGATTCTTAAAATCTAGTCTACTGCTTAGATTCTTGTAATCTAGCTACTGCTTACCCATGTTCAGACTCCTTAAGAGTCTGCCCAACGTGACGGATGTTCTAATAAACCTTGTCTTTGGCTGAAAAAAAAATTTGGAAGTTAACTTCGAGGTCATCTGTTCTAAGTGTTCTTAACCAGGTGTCCAGAGACTGTGGTTCCATGAATAAATTTCCCTGGGATCTAAGAATCTGGGTTTTTTGAAAAAAAAAATTTTTTTTTGGTAATTGTATTTCACTATAATTGGCCTCCTTTCTATTTCATTTTATGTATGTAAAAACCTTATTCTGAGGAGTCCATAGATTTTTAACAGTCTGTCAAAGAATTACATGAAAGAAAAAAAGTTTAAGTCCAACACCCTAATTTACAAAGGAAGAAACTGAGTCCTCTGTATAGGTTAAGTGATTCATTCAAGATCCGTAAAGGATTAAGGAGCACAGTCAGGATTCAAAACCAGTAATCTGGTGGAGACAGCCAGAACTGCTTAAAGAGGTGACTTAATTTCCAGTGAATATAAAAATTGCCAATCATTACAAAAGAGTCCCTTTTTTTTTTCTTTTTTGCTTACTTGGTTGCCTAGACTTAAGAAAGTGATGGAGAAAATGTTAATAATACAGGGAAACTTAAAAGTTTGCTGTGGTTTTCTGGCAGCACACCCCAGGTTTTAGGCCTCTTTCTACTCCATAACAGGACAGCCAGGTGGCACAGCACACCAGGCCTGGAGCCAGGAAATTCAAATCTGGCCTCAGAGGCTTGGTAACTCTATGGCCCTGGGCAAGTCATTTAACCCTGTTTGCCTCAGTTTCCTCATCTGTAAAATGAGCTAGAGAAGGAAATGACAAACCACTCCAGTATTTTTGCAAAACAAAACAAACACAACTTTTTCAACTACTATACAATACTTGCTCTGTATCTTGGGCCTGAGTACTTTTGAGGGCGCTAAGAGGAGGGTGCATATATGTAAGAATAAATGGAAACTAAAGCTTCTTTTCGCTCTTATCTGGTCAAAATAAAAAGAATATATCCAACAACTCTTAGAAAAGGCTGTTAAAAATAATATTTAGCATTTATATAGTGCTTTAAGGTTTGCAAAGCACCTGATGAATATTATCTCTATTTATGCTCATAACTCTGGTAGGTAGGTGCATTTATTATTCCCATTTCACAGATGAAGAAATTGAGGCAGAAAGAGGTTAAGTAACTTGCCCAGGGGAGTATGTGTTTGAGGCAATATTTGAACTCAGATCTTCCTGACTCTAGACCCATTGCTCTAATCACTGTACTGTCTAGCTGTCTAGCTTTCACATAGTCCAATAACTCTTAAATTTTCTCTCCTTGATGTGTTTTCCATGTCAGTTCATATATACATATAAATATGTATACATATACACCACATACACATAGATATATGTGTATACTATGTTATGCATGTATCACATGTGCAATGTATTTGTATACATTTCTATATAGGTATATGTACATGTGTATACATGCATATTGTGTTTTTGTGTATATGAGGAAGTGCATTTTCATTTTTTTCCCTATCTTTGGACTTTGTTTTAGTATTTCTTATCTCAGGGAGTCAATGACTTCTGTTTGTTCCATTCTAATTTTCAGGGAATCTGAAGTTATTTTTGCTTGGGTAAGTTATTTTTATCTGTTGTGATAAGCTATTACTTTTTATTCTAAGACTTTCCTCCATAGCTCTCATTCATTTTCCAGTTTTTTCTTCTATTATTCTCATTTCATTTATAATATTATTTGGAATCTTTTCTGTCATTCCTCCTAGAAATTCTAATTTATCTTATGGCAAAGTTGTGTTTTTCTTTGAGGATTTGTTTATAAGAGTTTTGGAATTATTCTCTTCTTCTAGGTTTATGTCTTGGAGATGTCTGGCATCATAACAGTTTTTTACCTTTTACTGCTTACTCATTCTTCAGAGTCAGACTACTTTGAGCCCTTCTTCCACACTTAAGAGCAAATGTCAGATCCCCCACACTCCAGGGATTGGGATCAGAGTTCCTGAACCTAAGCCCTGATTTTTACCTGGGGATCAAGTCCACTCCTCCAGGGACCATCCTGGGGCTCCATTCCTCACCTGGGAGTTCCAAATCTTGCTTCCTCTCCAGTTGTGATCACAGTGCTGCCAAACCTCTGCTTCTTGGCTGGGGGTGAGTTAAAGATGCGAACCTGGATGGGGTCAATGCTACCTTGATACCCTCCAACAATGAGGTGAGACCCACAGAGCCGGTAAGGTCTTCTTCCTGAGTGTGGCTCCTTGCATGAAGGTTGTGTTCCTGATCTCCTCTCCTTAAGAGGACCAGGGTGGGAACAACTTCACTGAGGTTCTTTTCTTCTTCCCAGGGAGCTGAGCCCAACATCCTACTGATCTCCAAGGAAGGGAGTGACAGAGCTTCAGACTCTATGGCCAGGATTGAATCATGTGACAGTAGAGGGCTAAATAATGTAGTGGAGGGAGAAGTTGGGCTACTTCTCTCCCTTCTATTTTGCCATCTTGGCATCTGTTTAATATGTTGCTGTGGTTTCTTTGCTAGTGTTTTATTTAATATTTACATCTATATTCATTAAGGATATCAGTCTACAGGTTTTTCCCCTCTACTTTGTGTCTCCCTAGCATATTTGTATGATAAATAGAATTTAGTAATATTCTTGCATTTCCTATTTTTGTAAACAGTTTACATAATTTTGGAAATAATTCTTTTTGAATGGAATTAACTTAGAAATCCGTGTGATCTTGAGCTTATTTTTCCTTGGGAGCCCATTGATAACTTCAACCATTTCTTTTATGCACCTGGATTGTTAAACAATCTATTCACTATTCTATTGATCTGGGTATTTCATGTTTTTGTAGATATTCATTTCATCTAAGTTATTGATTATGTTGGCATATAACTTAGCAAAATAAAATTGTTATTTCTTTATTTAATTTTTCATTCTGGCAATTTGGCTTACCTCTGTCTTTTGAAGTAGATTCACTTGCTATCTATTTTATCAATTTTAAAAAATCATAAGCTATTAAATTACCTATAATTTCAATGGTTTTTCTGCTTTGGGTTTTGTTGATATTTTCTTTGATTTTTGGAATTTTTATTTGGATGTTTAGCTGGATTTTGTGATTTGTTGCTTTTCTAATTTTTTCTTAAGTTGCATGCCTAGTTAACTGGTCTGTTCAAAAAAAGACACAGAAGAGGAAAGTTTTCAGAAGGGCATAAATAAGCAAGACAGCTTTGAAATCTAACACAGGATTTATTCTATGCTTTATAAAAACTGAGAAAGCCTATTTAAAGTAGAGATTCACAATTTCATGTGCAATCTCTTTTTGTATGTTCTTTGAAGGCAGCAATGCTCATATTTATTAGTATTAAATACAGAACAGCAAAAAAAAATTGTGAAGAAAAAAGTTACACAAAGGGGAAATCTCCTGAGCTCTAAGAAAGTTCCACAGAATACAGCCATGGCCATGATAACGGGCCCTTCCCATAGAAAAGGCTTTTTGAGCACCTGTGCCTACAATCATATGATTTTGCTGGCTTTTATTATTGATATCTTGATTGTTTTCCCGATATTCAACCATTCTTGCATTTGTGATACAAGTATTATTTCATTAAAATGAATAAACATATATGTATTTATGTAAAAGATAAATAAAATGAGTATTAATTTGAATAAGTAAATTTGTATGTGTGTGTGTGTGTGTGTGACACTATGATATAGGATGTATGGAGTGCTATCCCCATTTTACGGATCAGGAAACCGTAATAATAATAATAAACTGTAATAATAAGAGCATCTACCTCCCAGGGTTGTTGTGAGGATCAAATGACATAACATTGGTAAAGTGCTTTGCAAATTTTCAATCACAATATAGATGCTAGTTTTCATACAGAGAAGGGAAGTAGAAAAAGCAGACATTTTCTTTCAAAATTTTGTTTCTCTTTCAGAGAGCCTTTCCTTTTCTCCCAGGAAGGTTTTATGATGATTATCTAACCCCATCCCTCTTTAAAATTTTTTTAAAGAGGTTGAAGTCTAGTTGAAGGCACTGGGATACAAGTACATAGCTGGTCTGTTTTCATGCACTGTCTTATCTATTTTTGAGGTGAGGTGCTTAGGAGACTTTTTATTTAAAGTAACTAAGCCATTACTTGAAGAAATATGACACGACTGTTAGACAGAGGAGCTTGTTAAACCCTTACTCTTGGCCTCCATTTGGGAGAAATCACTCTTTTTCAACACACAGGTCCACAAGAGCCTGTGTGCTATCAAAAATGACAAAGGTCTCTGTTGTCAACAACACTGTCATAGGTATCCATGGTTCTTGAACCTAGTGGAGGAGGAGAAATGTAGGTTGGATTCCCCTCATAGTAGGAACCTATGAGCATTAAACACATAGATCATACAGTCAGAGTCAGAGGTCCTCTTGAGGTTGTCTACCAAGTTTTTGAGGCTCTTCCTGAAGTAGATGCCATCGCCATATTGGTGGTCTAATGGAAGAAAACAAACAAAAACAGTGAGAGCTGGGAAGGTGAGTTTCATCTGAAAATTAACATTCCTATTTGAATATCAAATATATGTAGCTACCAGTAATTCAAAGATCCACCATTTCCCCCCTTCCACTCTCTTTTTCTATCTTCAGTCAAATACACTCCCTCAAAGTGAAAGAGAGTACCATCAAGCCTGACTCAGAGAGAATCTGATACAGAGAGAATCGAAAGAACAGTTCAACTTTACTTAATGTTTGATATGAATCCCTTGGTAGATGGGCCAACTTTTACTTCCCTGGTAATACCATAAGTTTATTTGCTAATTTCCATCAAGGGAACTGAAAGGTCACCTATTCCATCATTGCAGCAGTGAGGAAACTGAGGTCCAGAGAAGCAAGTCATTTTCCTAAGGTAACATAGCTAGTAAAGAGGCAAAGTCAAGATTTTGAGCCCAGAAAAGGTTTAAAACCTAGATAGGCAGCCAGGTGGCATAATGGATAGAGCACTGGCCCAGGAGTCAGAAAGACCTAAGTTCAAATTGAGCTTCAGACATTTACTGGTTTTGTGACTTTGGGCAAGTCACTTATCCTCTGTTTACCTCAGTTTTCTGACCTGTAAAGTGGGAATAATAATAGCACCTATATTCTAGTATTGTTGGGAGAGTCAGGTGAAGTATTATTTGTCAACTACATAGCGTATTGTGTGGCACAAAGTGAAGCTATATTGATGCTAGCTATTATTATTAGCTGGCTGTTATTATTAGATTATCTGACTCCAATCTAGTGTTACATTGCTTCCTCTCCAGGTTCTTGGTTTCCAATATGCCTGGTCCTTTAAGGAAATCTCCAAGGAAACATTCCATTTTTAAAGGGACTTAAAGTTTTAAGGAGATTCCCCTTCTGCCCCTTCACCCCTGAGAGACCCATAGCATGGCAAAGTGGGAAAAGTTATGGATTTAGAGTCAGACAGACCTGGGTTAGGATTCTGGCTCTGCAACTTACTAGTTTCAGGGAAGACAGGGAATAAACATCTATATATGTCTTACTATGTGCCAAGCACTGTGCTAAGTGCTTTTTACAAATATTATCTCATTTTATTCTTATAGTAACCATACAAAGCAGGCACTCTTAATTTCCTCATCTGTTAAATAAGGGCAATAATACTCAACACAGCTCCTTCATTCAATTCCAGGGTTGTTACAGAGGGACTCTTTGTAAAGAAAATGGATACAAATATGACCTCTCATGGTTATTGTTCTAATCAAAGGGCAGCACTTGATGCAAAGTTCTATGATTGAAGGCAAAGAGAAAGTTAGAATATTTCCACTGATAAGCAAGGAGGAAAAGGGACAAGGTTATCTGACTGTACCACTCTTCTACTCAAGAAGACAAATGAAAATGTAACTAAATCATAGAATCCCTCAGGTTGGAAAAAACCAAAGTTTCAGGAGTGTGTTGGAGCCAGTTTGAACTGGTTTAGGATTTTCAAATGTTAAATTTTCAATATGAGCATTTAAACTTCAGAAATTGTCAAATGCTACAAAGCAGAATTTGATTTATTGCTTTGTTGGCTGTCTAGAAATAAGGAAGTGATGTAGAAAATACTAATAAAGTAGATTACACTTAAAAGACTGTCACTTTTTTCTGGAAAGCTGGTTGTTAAATATTTACTAGTAGACTATGCATAGCTCATATCCAATTCATTTCCTAGTATAGAACCTGTCATTAAAGAAAAGTTGATGAGAGAGAGAAAATAATGGGAGAGAGGATACTAAACATCTTTATTCAGGAAAAGTTAGTCTATTACAAGTAGGCTATTGTTAAGGTGGTAGAAGGGACTGGATTCTTGAGAATATGTAAGAGCAAGTTTTAGAAAGCACTCGCATACATGATCTCATTTGATCCTTACCACATACCTGCAAGGCAGATATTATTTTGTCTATTTGACCAATGAGAAAATTGAGGCTCAGAAAGGTTAGGTGACACAGTGGATAGAGTAGTGGACTTGGATGAGAAAGATCTGAATTAAAATACAACCTCTGAAACTTAATAGCTATGTGACGCTGGAAAATCATAGTAACAATCAATAATTTCATTGAAAATAAATGGCAACAATAAGAAAATATGCAAAAATTTGGGGGAATGTAACCAAAGCAATATTTAGGGGGCAATTTATATTTCTAAATATTTTCATAAAAAAAGAAAGAGTAAGTCAATGAATGAGGAATGCAACTAAAACAACAACAACAAATAAATCCCCCCCAATTAAACACCAAAATAGAGATCCTGAAAAATCAAAGGAGAGATTAACAACATTGAAAATAAAAACCCAGAACACTGAATTAAGTAATGAAATTAAGACATGTTTTATTTTTTAAAAAATCAAATAAAGTAGACAAGCCATTAGCTAGCTAACAATTTTTTTAAAAAGAAAGGCAAAGCTCAATTACTATTATCAAAAATTAAACAGGTGAATTTGTAATCAGGGAAGAAGAAATAAAAAAGTTATTGGAAGCAATTTTGACCAACTATAAATCAATAAAACTGCCATTATAAATGAAATGGATGAACATTTATAAAAATATAAATTGTCAAGATTAATAGAACAGGAAATAGAAGACCCAAATAACTTTCGAAGAAGAAATTGAGTAAGACATAAATGAATTCCCAAAGGGAAAAAACCAGGACTAGATGAATTTTCTAGTGAATTCTGTCAAACATTTAAAGAATGATTAATTCCAGCAATACATAAATGGTTTGAAAAAATAGGTAAAGAGGACCTGCCAAATTTCTTTTATGACACAAATGTGGTCTTGATATCTAAATCAGGGACAGTCAAAACAGAGAAGCTATAGGCCATTATATCTAATGAATATTGAGCAAACATTTTAAATAAAATGTTATAAAGAGACCTAAGCAACATATGACAAAGAATTGATTCCAGAAATGCATAACTAGCTCAGTATTGGGAAAGCTATAAACAGAATTGACCACATTAATTACAAAAACAACACAAATCATGATTATATCAATAGGCACAGAAAAAACTTTTAATCAGTTACAATACCCATTCCTGCTAAAAACACTAGAAATCAATAGGAAACAACAACTTCAGCAAAGTTACAGAATATAAAATGAACTCACAAAAATCATCAGCATTTTTGTGTATTACAAATAAAATCCAGCAGGAAGAGATAGAAAGGGAAACTCTCTTTAAAATAACTACAAACAGGATAAAATACTTGGGAGGCTACCTGCCAACACACACAGACAGAAACTACATGAACATAATTGCAAAATTCTCTTTATATAAATAAAAGGACATCTAAATAATTAAACAAAAAGTAATTGCTCATGAGTAGGCCAAGCCAACATAATAAAAATAACTATACTACCAAAATTGATTTACTTATGTAGTATCAATCAAACTACCAAAAATTACAGAACTTGAAAAAATTCCTTACCCAAGTAAAATTCATCTAGAGGAGAAAATGGTCAACACTATCAAAGGAATTTATGGAAAATGTGGGAAGAGAGAGGCCCTAGCAGTACTTGATCTTAAAATATACTATAAAACCCTAATCATCAAAACATTTTGGCACAAAGTAAAAAATAGAAAGGTTGATCAGTAGAACAGATCAGGTGCAAAATTTATGGAAGCAAATGAGCATACTTGTTTAGTATTTAATAAACTTAAAGATCCCAGTTAATGGAGCAAGACTCACCAGTCCACAAAAACTCCTGGGAAAATTGGAAAGTAGTTTAACAGAAAGTAGATATAGACCAACATTTCACACCATATACAGACAAACTCCCAAATGGAGACCATGATTTAGATACAAAGGGTGACAATTAGAAGAGCATGGAAGAAATTACTTGTCATATCTATGGATACAAGAAGAGTTTATGACCAAACAAAAGATAAAAAGGTTCACAGGAGATAAAACAGACAGTTTTGATTAAATGAAATTAAAAATTTTGCACAAACTAAACCAGTGCAAAATAAAATTAGAAGAGAAGCAGAAAATTAGGGAGGAGGGGATGTAAATTTTGCAGCAAGTTTCTCCACTTAAGTTCTCCTTTCTAAGATATACCATGAACTGATCCAAATTTATAAGAATAAAAGCTTTTCAACAATTTTGATTACATTAAATTAAAAAGGTTTTGCACAAGCAAAGCCAATGCAACCAAGATTAGAAGGAAAGTAGAAAGCTGAAAAAGAATTTTTACAACCAATGTCTCTGATAAAGGTCTCATTTCCAAAATGCATAGAGAACTGAGTCAAATTTATAAGAATATAAGTCATTCCCCAAATGATAAATGGCCAAAGGATATGAACAGATGTTTTTCAGATGAAGAAATTAAAGCTATCTATAGACACATGAAAAAATATTCTAAATCACTATTTATTAGAGAAATGCAAATTAAAACAACTCTGAAGTACAATGTCACACCTATAACATTGGCTAATATGACAGAAAAGGAAAATGATAAATGTTGGAGAAGATGTAAGAAAATTGGAACACTAATGCATTGATGGTGGAGTTGTGAACTGATCCAACCATTCTGAAGAACACTTTAGAACTGTGCCCCAAAAGTTATAAAACTGTATGCCCTTTGATCTAGCAATATCACTACTAGGTCTGTATCCCAAAGAGATCATAAAAACGGGAAAAAGACTCACATGTACAAAACTATTTATAGCAGCTCTTTTTCTGGTGGCA
>NW_020954737.1:2903970-2904070 GCF_900497805.2 Vombatus ursinus
AGAATTAGAAATTGAGGGGATACCCATCAATTGGGGAATGACTGAACAAGTTGTGGTATATAGGTGTGATGGAATACTATTGTATTATAATAATGAGTAA
>NW_020954737.1:2904094-2907198 GCF_900497805.2 Vombatus ursinus
ACACACACACACACACACACACACACACACACACATATGTATGATAAATGTGTGGATTTGCCTGACTATAGTTGTTTTTTCTTTTCTAGGTTAATTGAGAAAGGGATCATGAAAAGAAGTGGGAAGTATTAATAGTAGGTCTTATGGTGGTAAAGAATAGGCAACTGGGAGCAGGACTTCCAGGAGCCAAGATGACTGAATAAGAGTAAGTTGCTCTCACTCTCCCTTATTGATTTAAAAAACCCAGAAAATATTGCTCTAGGAAAAATCCTGGAAAAGCAAAGCCAGTAGAAATAAGAGGTACAGCAGTCTTTTAGCCTGAGAGGCTTGAGGGATTATCAGGAAGGGTCCTTCTTGCTCTGGTGGAAGGGGAGAAGTACAGGTTGGGAGGCATACAGGCACGCCAGCAGCAAGACCCACCTTAGCAAACCAGCAGGATATCCAGAGCCTCAGGGTGGTAGAGGAGGTAAGTACCAACCAGGTCACCCTGTATGCCTTGACACAGACAGGGGAATGGGCAAACTTCAGTTTGGAAAACCACCACATGTGCTTATGGGAAGCCATCCATCCTCCAGCAGCTGAACCTTCTGAGCTTCAGTGCAGCCTGACAAGCAACCTTCAGGAAACAGACCCCCACCCCCACCCTGTGAGCATCATTGTAGCCTCATAGGGAAATGCAGAAAAATACCACCTGGCCTCAGCATGTGACAGCCACCACCACTAGGACCCCAATGCAGCACCAGGTAAGCTGCTAGACCCCTACAGCCTCCAGCTGCCAGCATATGTAGCCCCAACACAGAAAGCCAGTGACTAGGCCCCTGGTCCCCATCACAAGAAGTTTGGGACGGTACTTCCTGTGCTCCAGCAGGAGAATTCAACTTTAAAAGCCAGGAAATAGGCAAACATCATGAGGAAAAAGCAGAAATGGACAATGACCATAGATTCTTTCTTTGGGGACAGGGAAGATCAAAACACAAATTCATAAGAGGACAAAATTGTCAATGTACCCACATCTAAAACCTCAAAGGGGAATGTGAACTGGTCTCAAGCCCAAAAGTCTTTCTTAGAAGAGCTTAAGAAGGATTTTAAAAGTCAAATAAGAGAGGTAGAAGAAAAATTTGGAAAAGAAATAAGAAGTATGCAAGAGAGAGTCAACAGCTTGGAAAAGGAAGGACAAAAAATTATGGTAGAAAACAACTCCTTAAAAAATGCAGTTGGCCAAATTGCAAAAAAGAAAAAAAAAAAAGTCCACTGAAGAAAACAACTCTTCAAAAAGTAGAATTGGCCAAATTGAAAAGGAAGTACAAAAGTTAACTGAAGAAAACAATTTATTACAAATTAGAATTGGGCAAGTGGAAGGTAATGACTCTATGAGACATTAAGAATCTGTCAAACAAAATCAAAAGAATGAAAAAATAGAAGAAAATGTAAAAAAAAAAAACCTCATTGGAAAAACAACGGACCTGGAAAATAGTTCCAGGAGAGATAATTTAAGAATTATTGGTCTACCTGAAAGCCATGATCAAAAAAAGAGCCTGGACAGCATCTTTCAAGAAATTATCAAGGAAAACTGCCCTGAGGTCCTAGACCCAGAGGGTAAAACAGTCATCAAAAGAATCCACCAATCACCTCCTGAAATGAAAATGAAAACCCCAAGGAATATTGTAAATCAAATTCCAGAATTATCAAATCAAGGAGAAAATACTACAAACAGCCAAAAAGAAACAATTTAAATATCATGGAACTACAGTCAGGATTATGCAGGACCTTGAAGCTTCTATATTAAAAGACTGGAGGGCTTGGAATATGATATTCTGTAAGGCAAAGGAGTTTTCATTACAACCAAAAATCAACTACCCAGCAAAATTGAGCATAATCTTTCAAGGGAGGAGATGGACATTCTGTGAAATGGAGGACTTCCAAACCTTTCTGATGAAAAGACCAGAGCTCAACAGAAAATTTGATCTTCAAAAACAAGACTCCAGAGAGACATAAAAAGGTATACAGAAAAAGAAAAAAAAACGTTATTCAATAAAGGCAAACTGTTTACATACCTACATGGGAAGATGATACTTGTAACTTTTCAAATCTGTATCTTTATTATGACATTTAGAAAAGGTATAAATAGACAGAAGATAAAAGTTGACTTTGATGGGATGAAAATATCTAATTAAGAGGTGAAAAGGGATTGTACTGGGAGAAGAGGAAAAGAAAAGGCAGAAAAGGGTAAATTACATCATATGAAATGGCACAAAGTCCTGTTACAGTAGAGGCAAAGAAGTGGGAGAGATGAGCATTGTTTGAACCTTACTTTCATCAGATTTGGCTCAAAGAGTGAATAAAATACTCAGGTATAGAAATCTAACTTACCCTATAGGAAGTGGGAGGGAAAGGGGAAAGAAAAGAGAAGGGGTGGATGGAAAGGAGGGAAGAAGTAGTAGGGGAAAAGAGAAAGAATATAGAGGGGGCTGATAGAAGGGAGGGCAGACTGAGTGACGTGGTGATCAGATGCAAAAACTAGTGAGGAGGGAAAGGGAGAAAGGAGAGAGAAAAGCATAAACAGGGGGGAAATAGCATGTAGAGAAAGACAGAGAGAGTAATCATAACTGTGAATGTGAATGGGAAGAACTCTCCCATAAAACAAAAGTGGATAGCAGAGTGGATTAAAAAAACATAATCGTAAAAGAAACAAATTTGAAGCTGAGGTGAAAAAGAAATTGAAAGAATTAGAATAGGCAAAGAAAAAACTAGGCTATCACTTTGCAAATGATATGATGGTATACTTAGAGAATGCAAGAGAATCAACTAAAAGACTAGTTGAAATAATTAACAACTTTAGCAAAGTTGCAGGATAAAGCCTAACAGCAAGAGCTACAAAGAGAAATTCCATTTAAAGTAACTACAGACCATATAAAATATCTGTGATACTACCTGCTAAGGCAAACCCAGGAACTATTTGAACATAATTACAAAACAATTTTCACACAAATAAAGTCAGATCTAAATAATTGGAAAAATATCAGTTGCTCATGGCCAAGCCAAGCTAATATAATAAAAATGACAATTCTACCTAAATAATTTGCTTATTCAGTGCCATACCAATC
>NW_020954737.1:2907260-2907878 GCF_900497805.2 Vombatus ursinus
AAACTACCAAAAAATTATTTTATAGAACTAGAAAAAAAACAACAAAATTCATCTGGAAGAATAAAAGGTCCAAAATATCAAGGGAATTAATGAAAAGAAATGCAAGTGAAAGTGGCCTAGCTGTACCAGATCTTAAATTGTATTTTAAAGCAGCAATCATCAAAACTACTTGGTACTGGCTAAGAAATAGAGTGATGAATTAGTGGAAAAGGTTAGATACACAAGACTCAGTAGTCAATGACTATAGTAATCTACTGTTTGATAAACCCAAAGACTCCAGCTTCCGGGGTAAGAACTCATTATTTGACAAAAACTGCTGGGAAAACTGGAAAAGAGTATAGCAGAAACCAGGCATAGACTAACATCTTACACCATACTCCAAGATAAAGTCAAAATGGGTACACAGTTTAGATATAAAAGCTGATACTATAAGCAAATTAGGAGAGCAAGGAATGATTTACCTGTGAGATCTATGGAGAAGGGAAGAATTTATGACCAAAGAAGAGATAGAGAACATTGCAAAATGGATAATTTTGATTACATTACATTGAAAAGCTTTTGCACCAACAAAGGAAATGCAACCAAGATTAGAAGGGAAGTAGAAATATGGGAAACAAT
>NW_020954737.1:2908002-2910794 GCF_900497805.2 Vombatus ursinus
AACATGACAAAACAGGAAATGATAAATGTTGGAGAAGATGTGGGAAAATTGGAACACTAATTCATTGTTGGAGGAGTTGTGAACTGATCCCACCGTTCTGGAGAACATTTGGAACTATGTCCAAAGGGTTACAAAACTGCATACCCTTTGATCTACCAATACCATTTCTGGGTCTATATCCCAAAGAGATCATAAAAATGGGAAAAGGACCCACATGTACAAAAATATTTATAGCAGTTCTTTATGTGGTGACCAAGTATTGGAAATTGAGAGGATGCTCATCAATTGGGGAGTGGCTGAAAAAGTTGGGTATATGAATGTAATGGAATACTATCATTCCATAAGAAATGATGAGCAGGCTGACTTCAGAAAAACCTGAAAATACTTCCATGAACTGAGGCTGAGTGAAATGAATAGAACCAGGAGAACATTATACATAGTAACAGCATCATTTTGCGATGACTAACTTTGATAGCCTCAGCTCTTCTCAACAATGCAAGGATCTAAGACAACTCCAAAAGACTCACGATGGAAAATGCTATCCACATCCAGGAAAAGAACCATGGAATCTGAATGCAGATTGAAGCATACTAGTTGCTCTTTTTTTTTTCCCCTTCTTTCTCATGGTTCCTTCCATTAGTTTTTATTCTTTACAATATGACTAATGTGAAAATATGTTTAATATGGATGGATATGTAGAGCCCATATCAGATTGCATGCCATCCTGTGGAGGGGGCAGGGGAAGGTGAAGAAGAAAATTTAGAACTCAAAATCTTATGGAAGTGAATGTTGAAAACTAAAAACAAATCAACTAATTAAAAAAAAGAATTGGCAACTGAGAGGATGTTCATCAATTGCAGAATGGCTAAATAAGTTATGGTATACAAATGGGGACAGAATACTATTATGCTATAAGAAATGATGAAAGAGATGGTTTCAGAAAAACCTGGGATTTGTATTATTATAAATTTGACTCAATTCTCAATATATTTTAGAAATGAAGCCTTTATCAGAAACACTGGCAGTAAAAATTGTTTCCCAGCTTTCTGCTTTCCTTCTAATCTTGGTTGCATTGGCTTCATTTGTGCAAAAATATTTTAATCAATCTGTAAAATTACTTACAAAACAGGGGCAATCTGGGATTGCTGCCAGACCATTCAGTGGATCCTCACAGAGACCCCAGGGAAGCATTGTGGTGATTGTAGAAATCAAACAAAGGGAGGTGGAGTCATAGAGTACATCACTACTGATTGGTAGATATTTTGGATTTCTGCTTAGTAATGAGCTCAGTTCCACACTTGGGCATTAAGCCAATATTGTTGGATAAAATGCCCAAGCACAGGTTTGGGTATTGCTCATGTACAAGTCATGAATTGGTCACTGTCATATTATGACTATTTCCTGATCACATTATCTGAGTTATAACTCAGTATCTAAGTTATGAATTTAACAGGTCACCATGTCCAGGATTCTACCTTTCACAGAGTTTAAGTTAATGGCTTCTCATTTCTCACTGTGTATTATGGTTTTTTCCAAATTGGGGCCCTGCAACCAACATCTCATAATATATATCAATATAAGCACCAAATGAATATGTAACTTAGCTCTAAAAGGTTGCATCATTTAGAGATAAAAATTAAAAACTGAAGAAACCAGTGGATAAAGTACTGACTTTGGAGTCAGGAGGACCTGAGTTCAAACTGGGCCTCAGCCACTTACTAGCTGTATAACCCTGGGCAAGTCACATAACCCCAAATGTCAATTAAAAAAAAAAACAAGATGGTGGAGTAAGAAGTAAGTTGCTCTCATCCTTCCTTCTTGACCTCTGAATGCCTAGAAAATATCACCCCAGGAAACACTGTTAAACAACTGACCAGCAGAAAGACACTTGTAGCAGTCTTGTAGCTCAGGAAGCTTGGGGGGATTAACAGGAAAGGCCCCTCTTGCTCTGGAGGAGGAGGAGCAGTACAGAACAGGAGGCATCCCAGCAAGCAAGAAAAGCCCCACCTCAGCATACCAGGGGGAGATCCTGAACCTCAGAGTGCTGGAGCAAGCAAGCACCAACAACAAGACCCCCAAGTGCCTCATATGGGCAGGGGAACCAGTGGAAACTGGCTCATAAAACCACCAAGTGCCACAGTGTTCTCCAGCAGCCAAGTCTCCTGGTGCCTTAGCAAAACTCTGGGAAGCACAACTCTAAGAGGTAAAGCTCCAGGCTGAGAGACATCCTGCAGCACTGAAACATTCCTGTGCAAGGCCTGAGTGAGTAAAAGCCAAAGAAAGGAGCGCAAGGCCCAGGTGAGCAGGCATCCTCCAAGGGTCAGATTTCCCACCCCTACCCCTAGAGCTCCAGTGTTGCTGATTCCAGCCCAACACTAGGTAAGCTGCCAGAACCCGACAGCCTCTGGCTGCCCGAACCCTACAGCCTCTGACTGCCAGAACCCTACAACCTCTGACTGCCAGCACTTGAGGCCTCAGCACACAAAGCCAGCGACCAGGCCCTGGGCTCCCAGCACAAGAAGCTTAGACTAGTGCTCCCTGCTCTCCAGCAGGAGAGCTCAATTTTTTTAAAAGTCAGGAAATAAGCAAACACCATGAGCAAAGAGAAACATACAATGACCATAGATTCTTATTATGGGGACAGGGAAGATCAAGGCAGAAATTCAGAAGAGGACAACATTGTCAACATACCCACAACCAAAACTTCAAAAGGGAATATGAACTGGTCTGAAGCCCAAAAAAACCTTCTTGGAAGAGCCCAAGAAGGATTTTAGAAATCAAATAAGAGAGGT
>NW_020954737.1:2910852-2910938 GCF_900497805.2 Vombatus ursinus
AGAAGAAAAATTGAGAAAAGAAATGAGAGATATGCAAGAGAGAGTCAATAGCTTGGAAAAGTAAGGACAAAAATTAACTGTCGATT
>NW_020954737.1:2911071-2919444 GCF_900497805.2 Vombatus ursinus
GTACAAAATCTAATAGAAGAAAATAATTCATTAAAAATTAGAACTGGGAAAGTGGAAGCTAATGATGACTCTATGAGAGAACAAGAATCAGTCAAAAAGAAACAGAAGAATGAAAAAAAGATGAAAATGTAAAATATCTCCTTGGTAAAAACAACTGACCTGGAAAACAGATCCAGGAGAGACAATTTACCTGAAAACCATGATAAAAAAAGAGCTTGGAAAACATCTTTCAGGAAATCATCAAGGAAAACTGGCCTGAAGTCCTAGAACCACAGGGTAAAATAGTCATTGAAAGAATCCACCAATCAACTCCTGAAAGAGATCCCAAATTGAAAATGCCAAGGAATATAATAGCCAAATTCCAAAATCACCAAGTCAAAGAGAAAATATTGCAAGCAGACAGAAAGAAACAATTTAAATACCATGGAACCACATTAAGGATTACAAAGGACCTTGCAGCTTCTACATTAAATGATCGTAAGGTGTGGAATATGATATTCTGTAAGGCAAAGGAGCTTAGATTACAACCAAGGATCAACTACCCAGTGAAAATGAGCATAATCTTTCAGAGGAGGAGATGGACATTGAATGAAATAAGGAACTTCCAGACCTTCCTGATGAAAAGACCAGAGCTCAACAGAAAATTTTATCTTCAAAAACAAGACTCAAGAGAGACATAAAAAGGTAAACAGGACAGAAAAAAACATGTTATTAATAAAGGCAAACTGTTTACATCCCTCCAAGGGAAGATGCCACTTGTAACTCTTAAGAACTGTATTGTTATTACACCATTTTAAAGGGATATACATAGACAGAGGAGGTGGGTATAAGCTGACTTTGATGTAATGATAAAAATAATCTAATTAAGTGGGTTAAATGGATCTAAGTGGATTAAGTGGATCTAATTAAGGGATTGTACTAGGAGAAATAAAAGAAGGCAGACAAAGATAAATTACATTACAGGAAAAGGTACAAAAGTCTCATTGGTCAGAGGGTTTTATTGTAAGTGGGGGAAGAGAGACACTGTTGTACAACATTAAACTGTTTATTCTAAAGATCATAGACCAACTTTTCATAGGTATATAGGGACAAGATTCTCTAGGGTGAGGTGAGAAGTATTTCAGAATTGCTAATTTATGCAGCCCTGAATCTACAGTGAGGCACATATAGGGATTAAATAAATTTCTTGTAAATTTTGAGGGTGAATCTGGCCAACCCCACAGTAATTTGCCTCATGAAATGAGTGCATCAGTCAGGGTATGAAACAAATCCTTTCAATACCTGAGGTCATATTTCGCTTCATTCCCTCCCTAAGGGTAAGTTTCCTCTAAGGCTAAGCAGTTCTAGAAGATACTGCTATGCCCCAAGATCAAGACCCCAGAAACTGAGAAAGATACTTAGAGAACAGCAGGATATTTTTATCTGTGGTATGTGGTTTCACCCAGTCCTACTCTCATACCTTGTACCCATACATGGCATGGACAAATGAAGTGGGGATGACTGAACAGTTTAAAAATGCCTTACTTCAGAATCTTCCCTTGTAGCCCCAAGTCTATAATGTGGGAAAGCCTAAAAAAGAAAAGAGGATGACTCAACTCCAACCATGATCAGGTTGATTTTATTGAAATAACTAAATGTTATTCCAATGGAGATATAAATATACATATATAAACACACATATACATATATATGTATATACACACATATTATATATGCATGTATATATGTGTATATATGTACACACACATATATATATATATTTCCCTATAATCTATGAGTATGAGGAAGCCAACAGTGCAAGGCCTTCCTTGCCACATGGATCCTCAACTCACAATGCAGCTTTGTTCCCATTCCTGAGTTGCCATCTGGCCTATCATCATTCCAGGAGTTTTGCACAAAAGACCTTTGGGTTCTTGGACTGATAATACCTTTATCACTTACATTCACTAATTGTTGGAGACCTACTCTTGACCAGTTTCTAGGGCTATAAGGCATGAGCCCTTAAGGACTGGAGAATTGAATTTCCATATCCCTGAACATTAAATACATTCAACAGACTAGGGGAATCTGTGACATAATAGAATAGTAATGCTATGCCTATGTCCTGAATCTCCTGACATCTTTTGAGATGGTCGTGATGAATCCAAATAAAGGGAGAAATCTATTTAAGCTAGATCTCAAGAAGGTTGGAGGGTGAGAAGTATTTTCACATCCTTATCTCTGTCATTTTTTAGTTCTTTGGGATTGACTTGGTCATTGCTACCTCTCCTATGCCTTCTCCCTAGGAACTCACACAATTAATCTCTCCCAAAAACATGAAGTATGCATTGTGGTCCTTGACCTATACATAACTAGGAATTTTAACCTCCTCATACTCATAGGTTATAGAGAAGATCTGCATGCCCAGGATTTCTTGTGCTCTAGAAACATACACACACACACACACACACACACACACACGGGGAATGTGGAATCAGGGCCCTAGGTCTGTCTTACTCTGTTGTGCTTCTAGAGAACTTACCATTATTGCAAAGGCCTATGGTTATACTAGTTATTATTAACCTGAAGAAACTGATAGAAATCTTGCTTCCTCTAGGTGGAACAATGAAAAACTCAGTCTACTTGCTTGTGTGTGTGTGTGTGTTTTAAATAATCCATTATTCATTAATATTTTCTTTGAATACTTTGGAGGAATATTGCTAAGCCTTAGTGGTATACCTTTTATCATCTATCTAGTGATTTCACAAACAGCTCTTTTGATTCATTAATTTCCCAAAATTCTATGTACTGCCCCTTCCATAGTTTGAGTCTACTCTTCCCATCATTTTGTTGTTTTCCCAAGATTATAAAAAGTTTCACTTTGCTCTACCTTTTGAGAGATTTTGGTGTCTAGACTAGACTGGAATTTATGGTGGCTCTTTCCCACACGTTGAGTGTTAATCAGTAAAGGACATATGCTTTGGCTATGTTATAGCAGAAGATAGGTAGCCATTTATTCAGTGTGAGAGGAGAGCAGTGAGACAGTATTATTTTGCTCACATTGTTTTTTTTTAAACTTTTTAAAAATTTATTTTATTTTTATGAATAAAACCAGAATTTCAATAATGTGGCATAATAAAAAAATAATTGTACATGAAACTGCAAAACTACTATGTACAGCTATCTATTCCTTTTAAATATATAATTAAATTATCATGGAAACTTCTATTTTTTCTTCCCTCCCCACTCTTGCCCTAGAGATGGCTACCATTAGACACAAATAGGTATATATGTGTAAAATTATTCTATTTATCAGTTCTTTCTCTGGATGCAGATAGCTTCTTTCTTCATATGTCCTTTATCCACACCTCCCTCCACCCAAAGGAGAAGCATTCTTCTACAGTGTACATTCTGGAGGAGAAAGAGGACTTACCCATAGCTGTAAAACTAAAACCATGTCATGAAGGACATATTTGAATTTTGCCAACCCTCCCTGAAATTTCTATAGTTGCTCACACAGTGTAGGAGGATGGTGAAGAAAAATTGTTAAGAGGCTTTCTTAGTGTCTTTATCTTTGGTTGGCATTGGTGGTGGTGGGTTGGGGGAAGGGGGAATTGAACGAGTTTAATGGGCTTTTGAGTAATTTATATTTCTGTATTTGTTCATGGACTCCACTGAATCCTTTGAGTCTTAGGCAGTTTCTGTGAGAGGAGAAACAAAAGACTGTCCCATGCCCAATAATAATATTGTAGACTGAGTACTTATATGGAATTGAGGATCTTATTACATATCTTTGAAGAAACAGACAAAGCCATACCTAAGCTTTAATTAGGAGATTTTCCTGGGTTAACTATGAATGGGATAAAAAAAAATCAAAAAAGAAGCTCAGCCTTCAAGGGAAAAAAACCCAGGCCATATAAGTCCAGAATCCTTGGAGCAATGGTGTGACATCTGTAATGAAGAGACATCAAAGTTTTTTCACTAAGAACAGCAGAAAAACTGTGCTGGCCACTCTTGTCATTATTATTGGACATACTTTTAGGAATGCTAGTTGTAGTAATAAGGCACAAAAAAGGGAAATAAAAATATGCATAAGCAAAAAAGCAATTAAAATATTTATGTCTGAAGGTGGCATGATTGTTTAGAAAACCTAGGGGATTCAACAAGAATATTAATCAAGATAATAGCTTTCAGTAAGATAAAATGATACAAGATAACGTCACAAAAATCAACATTCCTGGCTATCATTAACAAAAAATAAGTAAAAATTTCCTTTTATAAATGTGATGAAATGTATGAAATACTGTTGAATTAACCTCCCAAGAAAACCATGAGACTTAGCTTTAAAAAATAACTATAAAGTATAAAATAATCAATAGGAAAAAGGGAATAATTATATAAGTGGAGAGACAGCCAGGACATATTGGCACATATTACAATAATGTAAAGATAACAATATTACTCAAAATTACTTTCTATTAGATTTTATTTAATAGCAATATTAAAATGCCAATGAGCTACTTCATAGATTTAGAGAAAATGATAAAATGCACATGGAAGGGCCAGACATGAATAATATGGGGGAATCGTGAAACAGGAAAAAAGTCAAAGTGATACTTGCATTACCAATTCTGAAATTACATGTTAGATAATTCAGAACAAGAATAAATGTAAATAATAAACTAATGTTTGAAAAACATGAGATATCAAAATATTGGAGAAGAAAGGCACTATTTGATTAAAAACTTGTCCAAATGATAGAAGCATAGTGAAAATGGAATTAGAGAAATCTCACCATATATTGTAATATATCTTAAATGAATAAATCAGCTTAAAATGAGCAATAATAACACGAGCTGGCATTTACATAGTACTAAGAGGTTTGCAAAGCACTTTCTGCAAATATTATCTCATTTGAGCCTCAAAACAGCCCATGAAGTAGGAGGTACTGAGTGCTATCCTCATTTTATAGATCAGGAAACTGATAAGAAGAGCACCTACTTCCCAAGGCTGTTGTGAGGATCAAATGAGATAATATTTGTAAAGGGCTTTGCAAACTTTAAAGCACAAGATAGATGCTAGTTTTCATACAGAAAAGGGAAGTAGAAGAAGTGGACATTTTCTCTCAAAAGTTTGTTTCTCTTTCAGAGAGCCTTTCCTTTTCTCCCAGGAAGGTTTTATGATGATTACCTAACACTACTCCTCTAATTTTTTTTAAAGAGGCTGAAGCCTAGTTGAAGGCACTGGGATACAAGTACATAGCTGGTCTGTTTTCATGCACTGTCTTATCTATTTTTTAGGTGAGGTGCTTAGGAGACTTTTTTTTTTAAGTAACTAAACCATTACTTGGAGAAACATGACATGACTGTTAGACGGAGGAGCCCTTTGAGCCCCTATTCTTGGCCTCCATTTGGGAGAAACCACTCTTTTTCAACACACAGGTCCACAAGAAATGTGGCAGAGCCCGTGTGCTATCAAAAATAACAAAGGTCTCTGGATTCTTGACATTGTCAACAACACTGTCATAGGTATCCATGGTTCTTGAACCTAGGGGAGGAGGAGAAATGTAGGATGGATTGCCCTCACAGTAGGAACCTATGACTACTTCAGCCTCAAACACACAGATCACACGGTCAGAGTCAGAGGTTCTTCTGAGGTTGTCTACCAAGTTTTTGAGGCTCTTCCTGAAGTAGATGCCATCGCCATATTGGTGGTCTAATGGAAGAAAACAAACAAAAACAGTGAGAACTGGGAAGGTGAGTCTCATCTGAAAATTAACATTCCTTATTTGGATACCAAATATATGCAGCTACCAGTAATCCAAAGATCCATCTCTTCCCACTTTCCACTCTCTGTTTGTATCTTCAGTCAAACCTACTCCCTCAAAGTGAGAGAGAGTACCATCAAGCCTGACACAGAGAGAATCGAAAGAACAATTTAACTTAAGTTAATGTTTGATATGAATCACTTGGTAGATGGGCCAACTTTTACTTCCCTGGTAATACTGTAAGATTATTCATTAATTTCCATCAAGGGAACTGAAAGGTCACCTATTCCATCATTGCAGCAGTGAGGAAACTGAGGTCCAGAAATGCAAGTCACTTGCCTAAGGTTACGTTGCTAGTAAATAGGCAGAGTCAAGATTTTGAACCTAGATTAGGTTCAAAACTTAATTAGACACCAGGAGGCATAATGGATAGAGTGCTGGTCTTGGAGTCAGAAAGACCTAAGTTCAAATTGAGCTTTAAACAGTTACTACCTATGTGACTTTGGGCAAATTACTTAACCTCTGTTTGCCTCAGTTTTCTCAATTGTAAAATGGGGATAATAATAGTACCTACCTCCCAGGATTGTTGTGAGGATCAAATGAGGTATTATTTGTCAACCACATAGCACATGCATGACACACAATAGGAGCTATATCAACTGATAATAGTTATTATTATTAGCTAGCTATTATTATTAGATCATCTGACTCCAATCGAGTATTAGATTGCTTCCTCTCCAGGTTCTTGGTTTCTAATATGCCTGGTCCTTTAAGGAAATCTCCAAGGAAACATTCCATCTTTAAAGGGACTTAAAATTTTAAGGAGATTCCCCTTCTGCCCCTTTACCCCTGAGAGACCCATAGCATGGGAAAAGTTCTGGATTTGGAGTCAGACAGCCCTGGGTTAGGATTCTGGCTCTGCAACTTACTAGTCATGTGACTTTAAGCAAATCATTTCACATCTCTCAGTTTCAGAGGAGACAGAGAATAAACATCTTTATATGTCCTACTATGTGTCAAGCACCATGCTAAGTGCTTTTTACAAATATTATCTCATTTGATCCTCATAACAACCATACCAAGTAGGGATTCTCAATTTCCTTATCTGTTAAATAGGGACAATAATACTCAACACAGCTCCTCCTTTCCATTCCAGGGTTGTTATGGAGGGAGTCTTTGTAAAGAAAATAGGATACAAATATGACCTCTTGTGATTATTGTTATAACCAAAGGACAACACTTGATACAAAGTACTATGACTGAGGGCAAAGAGAAAGTTGGAATATTCCCACTGATGAGCAAAGAGGAAAAGGGACAAGGTTATCTGACTGTACCAGAAGACAAATGAAAATGTAACTAAATCATAGAATCCTCCAGGCTCAAAGGGGCCAAAGAGGTCACTTAGTTCCAGGAGTGTGACGGAGCCAGTTTAAACTGGTTTAGGATTGTCAAATATTAAATTTTCAATGGGAGCATTTAAACTTCAGAAATTGTAAAATGCTACAAAACAGAATTTGATTTATTCCTTTGTTGAATGTCTAGAAATAAGAAAGCAATGGAGAGAACAAATAAATAAATAAATAAAGCAGATGACATTTAAAAGACTGTCACTTTTCTTTTGAGAGCTGGTTGGTAAATATTTACTAACAGACCACTGCATAGCTCATATCTAATTAATTTCCTACTATATAACTTGTCATTAGGGAAATGTTGATGAGAGAGCAAAGAGTGGGACAGAGGATACTAAACAGCTTTATTTAGGTAAAGGTCACCTGTTACAAGTAGGCTATTGTTAAGGTGGTGGAATGGACTGGATTGCTGAGTATGTACAAGAGCATGGTTTGAAAAGCAATTCACATAACATTATCTCATTTGATCCTTACCACATCCCTGCAAGGCAGATGTTATTATTTTACCTATTTGGCTAATGAGGAAATTGAAGCTCAGAAAGGTTAGGTGACACAGTGGATAGAGTGCTGGACTTTGGAGGAGGAAGACCTGAATTAAAATACTTACCTGTGAAGCTTATTAGCTCTGTGATTCTGGAAAATCATAGTAACAATCAATTTCATTAAAAATAAATAGCAACAATGAGAAAATATACCAAAATTTGGGGGATGTAGCCAAAGCAGTACTTGGGGGCAATTTATATCTCTAAATATTGCCATAAAAAAGGAAAGAGTAGGTCATTGAATGGGGAATGGAACCAAAACAACAACAACAACAAATGAACCCCACCTCAATTAAACACCAAAATAGAAATCCTGATAATCAAAGCAGAGATTAACAAAATTGAGGGAAAAAAATCATTGAATTAAGAAATGAAACTAAGATCTGTTTTTTTAAAACCAATAAAGCAGACAGGACATTAACTAACAATTTACAAAAAGAAAGAAGAAAACTAAATTATAATTATCAAAAATAAAAAAAGGTAAATTCACAACCAAGGAAGAAGAAATAAAGAAATTATTGGGACCAATTTTGAACAACTATATGACCAATAAACTTATCATCTAAATGGAATGGGTGAACATTTCCAAAAACTTAAATTGTCCAGATTAATAGAACAGGAAATAGAGGACCTAAGTAACCTTTGAAGAAGAAATTGAATAAGGCATAAATGAATT
>NW_020954737.1:2919570-2968886 GCF_900497805.2 Vombatus ursinus
ACAAGCAGCCAGAAAGAAACAATTCAAATATTGTGGAAACACAATCAGGATAACACAAGACATAAATGAATTCCCCAAGGGGAAAACAAAAAACAGGACTAGATGGATTTACCAGTGAATTCCATCAAACATTTAAAGAACAGTTAATTCCAATACTACACAAACTGTTTGAAAAAATAGGGAAAGAAGAGGTCCTGCCAAATTCCTTTTATGACACAGATATAATCTTGAGATCTAAATTAGGGAAAGTCAAAATAGAGAAACTAGAGGCCATTATCTCTAATGAATATTGAAGCAAAATATTTAAATAAAACATTAGCAAGGTGACCAAAGCAACATATGACAAAGAATTGATTCCAGAAAGGCACAGCTAGTTTAACATTGGGAAACCTACAAACATAATTGATAATTAATTACAAATAACATTAATAACAAAAACAACAAAAATCATGATTATATCAATAGGCACAGAAAAGGCTTTTAACAAGTTATAATATCCATTCCTGTAAAAAAAAAAAAAAGCACTTTGGGGCAGGTAGGTGGTGCAGTAGATAGAGTACTGATCCTGAAGTCAGGAGGACCTGAGTTCAAATCCGGCCTCAAACCAAACACTTGACCCTTACTAGCTGTGTGGCCCTGGGCAAGTCACTTAACCCCAATTGCCTAAAAAAAAAAGAAAGAAAAAAAGAAAGAAAGAAAGAAAGAAAGGAAAGCACTAGAAATCAATAGGAAATAATTAACAACTTCAGCAAAGTTGCAGAATATAAAATAAATTCACACAAATCATCAGCATTTCTCTTATAAATAAAATCCAGCAGGAAGTGATAGAAAGGGAAATTCTCTTCAAAATAACTACAAACACAATAAAATATTTGGGAAGCTACCTGCCAAGACACACATAGAAACTATGTGAACATAATTACAAAATTCTCTTTACATAAATAAAGGCACATCTACTTAATTAGAGAAATAGTAAATGCTCATGGGTAGGTCATGCCAATATAATAAAAATGACAATACTCCCAAAATTGATTTACTTATTTAGTGCCAAATCAAGCAAACTACCAAAGAATACAGGGCTTGAAAAAATTCATCAGCTAAGTAAAATTCATCTAGATGAGCAAAAGGTCAAGAATATCAAAGAAATTATTGGAAAAAGTGGGAAGAGGGTCTAACCATAGCAGATCTCAAAATATATCATGAAATCATCAAAAAACTTTGGTACAGGGTAAAAAATAAAGATGTTGATCAGTAAAACAGATCAGGTACAAAATATACAGAAGCAAATGAACACAGTTGCTTAGTATTTAACAAACTCAAAGATCCCAGTTAATGGAGCGAGAACTCACTACTCTACGAAAACTCCTGGGAAAATTGGGAAGTAGTCTAACAGAAATATATAGACCAACATCTCACACCATTTAGCAAGACAAATTCCAAATGAGGCTCATGATTTAGATATAAAGGGTGACATCATAAGCAAATTAGAAGAGCGTGGAAGAAATTACTTGTCATATTTATGGATATAGGAAGACTTTATGACCAAATATAAAATAGAAAGGTTCACAGTAGATTAAAATGGACAATTTTGACTACATAAAATTAAAAAGGTTTTGCACAAACAAAACTAGTGCAAGCTAAAATTAGAAGAGAAGCAGAAAATTGGGGACAGGGGGTGCGAACCTTTGCAGCAAGTTTCTCTGTTAACATTCTCCTTTCCAAGATATATCATGAGCTGATCCAAATTTACAAGAGTAAGAGCCATTCCCTAATTGATAAATGGTCAGAAGATATGAATAGGTACTTTTTAGAAGAAGAAATATCAATAGCCATATTGAAAAATGCTTCAAATCACTGATAATTTGACAAATGCAAATTAAAACAACTCTCAGGTACTACTTCACATCTGTGAGACTGGAAAAGTTGACCAAAAAAAAAAAAAAGGAAAAAACATACTGGATGGCTCTGGGGAAATATACATTAATGCACTGTTGCTGGAACTGTGAACTGGTCCAGCCATTCTGGAAAGCAATTTGGAATTATGCCCCTAAAGCTCTTAAACTGTGCATACCTTTTGACTCACCTACATTGCTATTGGATCTATACCTCAAAGAGATCAAAAAAAGAGGAAAAGGACTAATGTGTAAAAAAAAAAATTGTTGCTACTCTTTTCATATATGGCAAAGAATTAGAAACTGAGGGGATGTCTGTTAACTGAGAAATGGTTGAACAAGTATGGCATAGAAATGTGATGCAATATTATTGTGAATTAAGAAATGATGAAGGGATAGTTTCAGAGAAACCTAGAAAGACTTGAATGGAAAGATGCAGGGAAAAGTGAGTAGAACCTTGGAGAACAACTTATACATGACTATATTGTGATGACAGCATTGAAACAACCAACTTTGAAAGGCTTAGGAAAATCTTATCAACAATATGCTCTCCACCTTGAGACAGAGCAGTGATGGACTCCCAAGAATATTGAAGCAAATTGAGGAGACGGCCAGCATGGCTAATGCAGGAATTTGTTTTCCTTGATTACATATTTTTAATGGGTTTGTTTTTTGTGCTTTCTCAATAGGTGAGAGAGGGAAGGAATGCAGAATTAAAAATAAAATTAGATTGTATTTTTAAAAAGTTAACTGTTCTGTTGTTGTTATGAACTCAAAAAATCTCCCTTTGGAGCAATGGAAACTGTCCCAGGGAGCTTAATTTTATTCTTCTCTAGCTTGCTGTGAAAAATACACATTCTACTTGGGGATGGGAGAGGCAAAAGAGAATCAGTGGAATGATCTTATTTAAATTCTAAGCAAAAAAAAAGGAAGAAAGGAAATGAAATTAAAATTTTTAAAAGCTATCAGCAAAAAAATAAAAATAAAAATAAAAAAATGTTAAAGGAAAATAGTGACACAAAATTTTAAGTGATTTTGCAAGCAATTCTCCAAAGTCCCTTTGCCACAGCTGGATCAAAGGAACCCTGAACAAGAGGGTCAGTCTCTGAGTAATTGCTGAGATCCCTCTAGCTGCTATCTGCTTGCCAGTTTCCCCAGTGGGCTGGAACAGTATCACAAAAGGGGTTGAGACCTACCCGGAGGCATGGAGTATATTCTTTGGAAGCCAACTTTGCTTACAAGGTCACAGAAGTGCTGTGGAACCTCTTGGTATAGCATACGGCGTGTGTTCCCATGTGCTTTTTTACTCTGAATCATCTTCTTGTTTTCAAAGGCAGCAGAAAGGATGACATTATGGACCATCTCAACCTGTTAGCCAAAGAAATGAGACAAACTGATTAAAGGGGTGGGTGGAGAGAAGGGCGGCAGGTTTTTCCCTGACTCCCTTAAAAAGAAAAGGCTAACAGGCATGGGTTTTTTTTTCACACCAGTTGCATTTAATATCAAATTAATGTCAGATTGATCCCTTGGTCACTAGTAATTCCCTAACCCAGCTTCCAATAGGATTCAAACTCCTTGAGGACAGCAACTGTCATTTTCTCTCTATTTCCTAAGCACTTAGTACAGTGCCTGGCACATAGTAGGTTTTTTAATAAATGCTTGTTGAATTAAATTATGGAATTCTTTTACCCCAAAGCCTCTAAGCCCCTCTCCTACTCTCACCATCAACCTCTAGCTCATTTCTATTCATTGGAATGGACAAAAAGAATAGTTCAGATGACTTTTTCTTGTTTCTAATCTTTGCCCTTTAAGCCACCAACTTGCATTCTCCCTATTCTACTCCATTCTCCACCCCAACACACACACACACACACACACACACACACACACACACACACACACACGTGCGCACACAGCTTAACTCACTAGTCCTACTAAGTGAATAATTGTACCATAGGCATCAGGAGCTAAGGTTTTCATTTAACCAAATCACCAAGGCTTTAGTAAAAAGTAAGTGATTTAAATTGAATGACTATGATTAGTGAGACCTTGCTCTATATCATCTTCACTTAAGTTATGGTTATTACCTTCTGTGCTTCCAAACCCACTTTTTCAAACTCTATCTTCTTTTCCCAGAGTTTCTTTTCCTTCCAAAAGTCCAGCTCAAACAAATTTCTATCTTGTGGCAGGATAGCGAACTGGCATTCTAGACAGAAGAAAAACAATCTCTGAAATATTGACTGTAGTCTATGAAAAGATTAACAACTCAAAATCCAGATCATACCAGGTAACACTAACCACGGCCCAAATTGCATCCTTCCCTTTATTTACAGTAGGTAGGGAGTGCCATGGTGTCTTGAAAGGCAGTGTGGGGTATTGGGAAGAGCATGCAGTCGAAGAGAGAAGGGAAAGGACCAAAATATTCAAAGCAGCTCTTTTTGTTGGTAGCAAAAATCAGGAAACAAAGAAGATACCCATCAATAAGGGAATAGCTACACAAATTATGAATATGATGCAGCCTTTGGGGTTGCAGAGTGCAATTGAAATGGATGCCTGGGGGGAAAACAGTGCTAATATGAAAGGGCTGTACCAGTTGAGATGTTGATCATAAGAAATTACTTTTACAGTGTGATTTTTTTGCAGCCCACTAGGGCTGTCAGCAACAAAGGGCAGAGCTACTATTTGCATCTGCTATTTACACCTATGTAACATCTGAGCGATAGTGCACATAGTGAATAGGGAACTAGCCTCAAAGACAGGAAGACCTGGGTTCAAGTCCTGCTTCTGATAGGTATTGGCTGTATGACTTTAGAAAAGTCCTTAACCTCTCAGTTGCCTCAAGCCACTCTCCATGACTATAAGTTGCAGAGAATGTGCCAACCTGCATGGGTAGAAAGGGTTTCCGCACCTGAAAGTTCCCTCCACCAATAAAATCCCAGAACAAATTCCTTTCCCTTTCCTGATTTAGCAGCTGAGGAGGTACTCTATGGTATTATCACTTAATCAACTGAATATAGATTAATTAGGAAAAATCAGAGGATAATCACCAAATGAAAATGAGTTCTAGGTCTTTCTAACTATTTGCTTCTAGAACACTTAGCACAAGGGGGAAGATGATAAAACCTTGAAACCCGAGTGTCATGCTCTAGTAGTGGAGATGCTTATAAGCATCAAGCAAACTAGGAAATTTCAATGGTAACTAGAAGTTTAGCTAGGAGAATGCTGGTTTGTATTTAGAGATTAAAAAGGATAGGGACTGGACCTGTTCATTGATATAGTGAACTCCCAGGTGAGAATACTCCCTGAACTAATGCAGGTCAGCACCTTCTCTGCAGTTTAGAATCTTGTCTAGAGCACTGATAGCTTAAACAACTTACTCAGAGTCACAAGTGAAATCAATGTGGGTCATAAGTAGGAGCTGCTCTCTGATTGGTCCTGAGGCTAGCTCTCTTAACCAACATGCCACATGACCTCTATAAAAGCTACACATTGGAATAAAATGAATCAGAGAGATTCAGTGTGGTCTAGTATATGGAGGGCTGGCCTTGGAGTCAGGAATACTTGGGTGCATGACCTGGATTGATACTTATTGTGTGACCAGTGACATACCACTCAATCTCTCAATGCCCCTCAGCAACTCTCTAAGACCATAAGTTATAAACTTTCTGCCCATCTTATTCTGCCTCTTATTCTGATGAAATCTCAGACTAAAAACAAAAGAAACAAAAAAACCAAAAATTGATGAAGTAGTACTGAAGAGAGTGATGTCCAACTTCTCTGCCTCCACCCCATTAGAACATAAGCTATTTGAAGGCAAGGAATTTGACAGGATTTTTTTCTTTCCTATAATTAATAATAATAGCAACAAAAATAATTTTAGGTTTTGCGTAGTGTTTTAAAGTTTTCCAAATATTTTATAAATATTATCTCATTTTACCCTCACAACAACCCTGTGAAGTAGGTGTTAATACTATCCCCATTTTACAGATGAGGAAACTGAATCTGAGAGAGGTAAGTGACTTGCCCACAATCATACTGCTAGAAAGTGTCTAAGGTAGGATTTGAACTCAGTTCTTTTTGATGCTGAGTCCAACATGCTATTCACTGTACAACTTAACTGCCACTGACTTTCTTTTTATCTTTTTCTTAAAATTTCTACTAAGCAGCACAGTCTCCTCCTGCACAACTTAGTGAATGTTTATTGAATAAAGGAATGAATAAATCAATTGAATGATTGCATTGAGATTTACTCTTTCTTTCATTACTACTCTGCCTTTGATTTCACAATCCTTGATTGAACATTTCCTATATAGTGTACATGGAATACAAAGGAGCAACTATAGCGTAGAGTAATATGCCCTAGATCTGGGTATGAAGCAAGCTCTGCTATTTACTAGCTGTAAAACCTAAATTTCGCTTTTCCCATTTCTAAAATGAGAATTATAATGCTTAGGCTTACCTACCTCACAAGGCTCTTCTGAGACAAGTGCTTTAAAAACTGCAAAACAGAGAGGATTCTGGGAAGATGGTGCAGTAGGTCAGAAAATTCCAAGCTCTCCAGATTACAAAAAAAATAATAAAATTGCACCTCAAGGAGAATGTAGAGTGGTAAAAATAAACAAGAGTTGGGGCAGAACAGTGATTCTCCAGGACAACAGGAGAAGATTTGAAGAAATATCTCAGGACCAATGTTTGGTTCCTATAAACACTTCCAGGCTAGTTCCACTGAAACAGCAATCAGCAAGCCCTGGGGCTACCTGGGCTGGGAGGTAGCCTCAGCCCCAGCCATAGGAATTTTCACCTCCCTGACAGTGGGAGGAGCTGGGGGGTGTGAACAGGAGAAGATTGAGGGAACCTCTGCTTATAAGGGATGCTAGGCTCAGCTGTGCTGCTAAGAAGTGGTCCTGGGAGAGAAGGAACCAAGACATGCAGAGAGTGAAGAAGCAGTGGGTGAGTATGCAGCTGGCTGTGGGCACTTACAGGAGAGTGGAGTTCTTCATTTCAGTTCCAAGCCAGAGGAGACAACTGAAGGAGGACTTGAGACCAGAAGCACCATCCCCCATATGCCAGGAGTAGAGGTGATTACAATAACAACTGCTATAATTTTTTTAAAAAATGAGCAGGCAAAGGAGAAAGAATCCAACTATAAAAAGTTACTATGAGAATAAAGAAGATGAGTTCATCTTCAGAGGAGGATACTGAAGGAAAAAAAGCCTCTCCTAACCAAAAGAGTAATGTCCATTGGTCACTGCCCAAAAAGAATTCATAGAAGAACTTTTAAAAAAGACTTTAAAAATCAAATGAGAGAGATTGAGGACAATTTTTTTAAAAATAGAAACAATCCAAGAAAAACAACAAGATTTTAAAAAGAAAGTTAGCCAACTGGAAAAGGAGATCCAGAGTCTTAAGGAAGAAAACAACTCCTTGAAAACTGGAATTAAGCAAAAGGAAGCCAGCAAAGTTATAAGAGACCAAGAAATAAGAAAACAAAATATAAAGAATGAAAAAAGAAGATTATGTGAAACATCTTATGAGAAAACAACTGATCTGGAGAACAGATCAAGAAGAGAAAACATAAAAATAATTGGACTACCTGAAAGCTATGATCAAAAAAAATCTTGATATGATAATATAAGAAATAATTTAAGTTCTCCTGAAGCATTAGAACAAGCTGGGGAAGGGAAGTAACCAGAGAAAGGTATAGATCAGTGGTGGGCTGCATAATCAGTGACCTGGTGGGAAAGGGGACCCACCAAGGGTCTGGCCCCTGTAATAGTTGACATTATTCTGGAAATGAGGCACAGTGGGAAAGGGGAATCCATGAGACAAACCCTACAAGGCAGAAACTGCATAGAGGGGAAAGCTTGGAATGGAGACATTAGAAGCCTTATTGCCTGAGGAATAAAGAGAAAAGAGAGAGACTAGATATAGGAGTCATGAGTCAAAGAATGATAATCTAAAGTAGATGGAAAGAGAGGACAGATAATGAAGAGAGGGAGAGGAGTCCTTTTTGGAAAAGAGTACAACAATGAAAAATTTTAAAACTAATAAATACAAATAGTTGAAGGGGAGGAAAAGAAGAGAGAATGTAATTGACTGAAAGGGGGAAAATTACATAAGCAGATAAAAGCAAGAGAAAAAAAAGAAGTAATAAGCAAAACCCTAAGGCAAAGGGATGGGGGAAGGAAAAGAGTTTGTGAAAGTAGAGTCAAGGAGAAAAAAAAAGATTAAGCTAAAGGAACTGAAGAAACATAGTATCGTGTTTACAGCAGAAAGAAAAAAATAACTTGGAAAAATATTAGAGAGAGAGGAAATTATAAACCTAATTCTCATAATTTTAGATGTGAAGGGGTTAAACAATCCAAGCCTACAGTTATAATCAGCCAAAGTTTAAGAAGAAACCAGAGGGGTCTGATTGCAGGCTCCCTAAGGATAAGATCAGATGGGGGCTGATCCCCAGCCATCACTGCCCAGGATTCTGGGTCTGTCTGCCCTGGTCCAAGTCCCCTCAATCTTTATTCATGGATTGTTGATACACCATCTTTTTTCTAACATCCTAGTTGTGGAAAGATTATTTTTTGAGCAGTTTGGACAGTATGTTGAGTATTTGCTATTGTGCATCAAAGAGAATTGTGATGATTTTCAGTGTACAGACTAGAAATCAGAGTAGGGACACTCCCCCTCTGGTAAGTAATTGGGTAATTAAGCAAACTGAGTAAAATAACTGAAAGTCTTGTATGGTGATTGAAGTAAATATAAGCAATGTGACTGACTAAACCATTGAGTATCTTATCTTTCCTTGAAAAGTATAATCTTACTTTTGGTCAAGTTTTTTCACATAATGCCTTGAGAACTCATCCTTAACAAATCAATCAAAGGACTTTAGATAATTTTGATCAAGATAGGCTTGTACTATGGGTCTCCTGTGTCTTGTTATTAATAAGACATGACCCCTTCACTCAAAAAGGCATATTTTTAAATATTCAAATGTTTTAAATTACATGTTATCAATTAAAGCCCAATCTGGTTGAGAATATGGTTATAGATCTTGAACCTTTTAACTGTCCATCACTTCCATGCCTTTAAAGACATCAATAATGTTTTCCCCAGATGTTTATTTCTTCTACCTTATGCAGGCCCAATGTTGTATTACAATCACAATCTGTAATCTAGTAGACCTAGATTAAACAACACACGTATTATTACTTTCTGCTATTAACATTGACTTTGAAGAAAGAAATATACAATTTATTGGAATGTTTGAGTGGAATGTTTTCATATATACCTACATTCTTATAAGACTTCAGGTGATGCTCAGTCTACAAAAGCCATAATTCAGTCAATCACCTTCATTGACTAACAAAGTTAGGTTAAAATCATTCTTCATAGCCATCAAGAAGAAGTGACCAAGATTCTAAATAAAGATTCTAAAAGGGGATTTTCATACTTTACAAAGTAGGGGCTCGTAGCCTGAGATCAATGCATGTTAAAAAAATTATAATAACTGGTTCAATGTAATCGGTTTCTTTTATAATCCTAGGTATTTTATTTTATGTATTTAATAAACATTATTCTAAGAAAAAGTTCAGAGGCTTCACCAGTCTGCTAAAGGGGCCCATGGCACAAAAGGGTCAAGAACTCATGTTATATCTCTAAGTGGAGATCTTCAAGAGAAAGAAGGGCTGGTCATGCCTGGTGGCCATAGCCAGGTTGTAAGAGGATATCCAATAAGAGGAACAACCAATGGACAGCCAAAATGCTTGCTTAATGAGATATTAATGGAATGGAAGGAAAACCTTCAGCACACTGAGTTTCTTCCTGTCCCTGACCCCAACCCATACTATGGTGGACCTATGGAAGACTATGGACAAAAGCTGTACAGTGGGTGGTAGGCATGAATACATTGCTATCTGCTTGCAGGAAAAATACCTCTGGAGTATCTTTAAGGCCAGGACAAAGGCCTTATCCTGTAACCCTGCTAAGATGAGAAGACTACTCTTAGTCATAAGTTTTATATATTTATCAACTTATTGAAGGTCATTTTTGTTGTGGAGTCCTTTCAGTTGTGTCCAACTCTTTGTGGCCCTATTTGGGATTTTCTTGGTTAAGGTACTGAAGTGGTCAGTCATTTCCTTCTCTAGTTCATTATATAGATGAGGAAACTGAGGCAAATGGGATTAAATTACTTGCCTGAGATCACACAACTAGGAAGTGTTTGAGGCTGGATTTGAACACAGGAAGATAAGTCTTCCTGACTCCAGGCCTAGCACTCTATCCATTGTGCCACCTAGTACAGGGATGTGCCAAATTAACCTGCTCCTTTCCTTGGTCCCAGGCCTTTAATTACCTTTTGGACAATTCCATGTTATAATAAACAAATCCAGTTCTGTGATATTACTTTAATTTTTGAAGGAGTATTTCATACTATCTTAGGAACTGTCATAGAAAGAAGAATGGTCTCCTATATAAGGCAGGGATTTGGTATTGCTAGCATTCAGGTCCTGGCTGAAGCAAGTAGCTTTCTTTAAGCACTGACCTAATAGCCACTCACAAACCATTGATGAGAGGTAGTGGACATTAACTTGCAGTGCTGAAATTGGAGTCATGAGACCTGAGTTCAAGTTGCAGTTCTGTCACTTAACTACCTGTATGGCCTTAGGAAAGTCACTTGCCTCTCTGGGCTTTAGTTCCGTATATGTAAATTGAGAGTATTGGACTAGATGACCCCTTATGACCCTTGCAGATCTAGAACAGTGATCCTGTGAATGTTACAAGGCTCAAATTGAGAATTAGAAAGCACAAAGCCTAGACTATGGGAGTTGATAAATAAGAGACTTGCTTCCATTTCCAGGATCTAGGTTCCTGTGTATCTAGACAAAATGATCTAGGGCAGAGGAGTCAGACTTGTTGCCATACACTCACAAAACTCCAAGTGCAATCCGAACCAGATTAAATTGTAATTGGGAAATGTTTAATAAAACAAATAAAAATATAATAAAACACGGAAAATTATAATTTGCGGTTTTCTAAATTAACATTCGGCCCAGAGAGGTCTGTTTCTATTTGAGTTTGTTATCACTAATCTAGAGGAGAGTACATTAGATTTGAAAGTAGGAAGCCTTGGTTTGGATCCCAGACTAATAATAATAATAATAACAGTAACAACAATGATAATAGCTACTATTTACACAGGACTCTGTGGTTAGCAAAGCACTTAACTTTTTAAATCTCATTCATTCCTCACAACAACCCTCTGAGGGAGGTGCTACTAACACCATTTTACAGATGAAGAAACTGATGCTGAGCTAGATTAAATGACTTACCAAGAATCCCACACAAAGGGTTTGTCTGAGGCACGTTTCTAAGTCAGGGACTCCCTGATTCCAAATCTGAAACTCTATCCACTGTACTACCTAGCTGCCTGTGTGTGACTCTGGACAAACTACTGGTTGTGTCAGGTTCTTCATCTGTAAAATGGAAGCAATAGCTCATGGTATTGTGTGGGGATCAAATGAGATAATGTATGTATGCAAATCTTAAAACTCTATGTAGACTTCTAATATTATTATAAGTGAAAAGGCAGAGAGGGTCACTGTACCTCTTAGAGATGATTCAATAGCACAGAACAAAAAACTGAAATTTACATTCTAATTTTAAATTTTAGCATCTTAAGGCCATGGACAGAATGATCTACTTTAAGAAAGAAAGGAAAAGAAGAATAAAAAAAATTTTTTAACAGTCCTCTGATCAACACATGAACGCTAAAAGAAGTACTACAAAAGAGTCTTATGGCTTCTCTCACTGGTTTTGAATGACAAGGCACTTACCTGCTAGCCTACAATAGTGTTTCTCTGTATAGGCTCTCTGTACAACCCACAGCAGATTTTCAATATGCAGCATCACAGGAATGATGCTGTTCGGTTTTCCTCTAATCTCCAGTGTTGCCTTCCCAGAGCTGATCTCCTCTGAGATGGAAACCTCAAACTTGTTCTTTAGGTAAGACAAACGGTCGTGCTCCTCTTTACCAAGGTAGAAGATATGATTGTCTTCAATAAAACAGCACTCCTGGGCCCGCAACAACTTGACAATCCACTTTTTAGCAGCAACCAGTTGTTCCTCATTGTTCCCTATGAGGTGGATCAAAGGTTGTTGGGCTTCTTCGAGCTCAGCTTCTTCTTGCCCTTCTCTGAACCACGGTGGAACTGAAAAGACCACAATGAACAGAAATACCAAGGCCAAATGGGCTTTAAAAAAATGGAGTCACATCCTGTACACCCCACCAAAGACATCTTTTCTCCTCTTCTCCTTTCCTCTTGTCTCAAAGGAAAAGACAATACTTATCTCTTCTAAAGCTGCCCACCTCCCTCCATGTCCACGATCTCATTCCATCTGTTCTCTTCCATAACCTTGCTCTCCCACTCATGTATCTTCATTCTCTTTTTTCTGGGTCTTTCACATTAGCCTATAAACATAATAAGATTTCCCCATCCTAAGAAACCTTGACCCCACTGGGCCCTCAAATAATTCTCTTTCTTCCCCCTTCATTGTCTAATTTACTAGAAAGAAGAGTTTATACTTTCTGCTCCAACTTTCTCACCATCCACTTATCAGCTCCCTTATCTGACTTCTGCTGCCACCATTTTACTAAAATGGCTGTCTCCAAAGTCACTACAGACCTCTGCATGACAAAATCCAGTGATCTTTTGTTTGTCTTCATCCCTTAACTCCTTTGACTCTGCAATTTGTTTTCCTACCGGCCTGCATACTCGGACTTTGTTGACTCTTCATCCTGTTCCTTAGAATGTGTGTGTGAGTGTGTGTACTCCAAAGTTCTGTTCCAAATGCACTGTGTGTGTGTCTCTCCCCATTCCACTGTCCCTCTCTCAATCTCTGCCTCTGTCTCTTTCCTCTCTCCCTCCCCTGTCTCTATCTCTCTTCTCTCTCTCTCTGCCTGTCTTTCTCTTCCTCCCCCTCTATCTCTACCTCTCTCTTTTCTCTCTCTCCTTCATCCCTCGCTCCTCCCTCATCTATCTCTGCCTCTATCTCTCTGTCTCTGTCTCTCTCTCATGTTTTACTTTGGTGATCTCCACCATTTCTATGACTTTTATTATTATCTTTGCTGCAGGAGTGTCAACTAGCCTCATGCAAGCTAATCTAGTGTTTTGTTTTGTTTATCTTTCCTGAAAAGGTAATAAAAACATCCTAAGGACTTGGCTGATCCAGGAGACCCAGGATGAAGTCTCTGACATAGCCTTGTCACCTAAGTATAGAAACGGTACACAATGAATGTGGCGCTCCAAAAGCTTTACACATGATTCTGACCAGTCCCCACCATGGCAAACACAGAGCCAGGGAAGCTATGCCTACATGAATCAATGACATGTCCTTACTAATCATTTTTTTGTGTTGCTTGTAAGTAAACTTCCTTCTGTTAAATGTTAAACAAATTGAACCACTAGAGCAGCAACAGTCAGGGCCTGGCTCAGAATAATCTCTCTCTGTAAATGACTCTCAAATCTATAACTGCCCCACATCCTCAAGGGCTCCAGTCTTATATTTCTAAAAGTCCCTTGTATCCCCATTTGACAAAGAAGTAAGCTGAGGTTCAGACTGGAGGCATGATGATCACTTAGAAAGTTATGAAGCAATAAAGGCTGGAACTGGTTCATCTGAAGTCCTGATGGTATCTCAGATTTAACATCTAAAGCTCTATTTATCTTCGTATCTTCTAGGCTGGGCCTAGAATCACAAAGACTTCAGTTCAAATCTGACCTCAGACACTAACTATAGTATGACTTAGGCAAGTCACTTAACTTCTCTTAGTCTCAGTTTCTTCAAATGTAAAATGGGGATAACAGTAGCAGTTAGCTCCCAGAGGTGTTGTGAAGATCAAGTGAGATAATGATTGTTAAGCATTTAGCACAGTGCCTGACACACAAAAGATGCTTAATAAATACATATTCTCTTCCTCTCCCTCAAACCTAAGCTTCCCTAACTCCTCTATTTCTATTAATGCACCACCATCATCCTAGTATCCTAGGCTCCCAGTCTTGGAGTCATCTTTGACTATTCCCTCTTCTTCACCCTACTTAATCAATTACCAAATATTAGCAGTTCTACTTCTACTACATCGCCCACATCTATCCCTTCTTCTGACTCCAACTAAAACCACCCTAATCCAGACCCATATTTCCTTTGCCCTTATTGTCCTGGGTCTACCACTATGTAACTAACACTAGACAAGTCTTTTAATGTTCCCATACCTCATTTTTCTCATCTATAAAATGGAAACAGTAATAATTGCACTATCTGCCTCTGAGAGCCACTAGAAATTTTACTTTAAAACACTGTATGTGTGTTATTATTGTTGCTTTTTTAACTTCCTAAATGGCCTTCCTGCCTCAATCCATCAATCAATCCTTCTTCTATACCACTTCCCAAGTATTCTTCTCAATGCACTGCTATGTTCTTGTATGCCCTGTCCTCAAAAATCTTCAGTGGGACCTAAAAGCAAAATGAGTTCCTATCAATGGGAGAAAATGAAAGCAAATTATGGCAAGTGAAGGTACCAGAAAATTATTGCAGTGTAAGAAACAACAGATATGAAAAATTCAGAAACACTTGGGAAACTTGTATGAACTGATACAGAGTGAAGTAAGCAGAACCAGGAAAACAATAGATTTAATAATCCCAATAAGATAAAGGAAAACAACTCTAAAATATTTCAGAGCTACCTTGGGAAGTCTAATGATGAAACAAACCTCCGTCTAGCCATCTGAAGGTAGTGGGAAGTGCTTAGAACTCACTGAGTAGGGGTGAGATTCAACAATATTTTGTTACTTGCTAAATAAAGTCCAAATTTCCTAGACCAGCCTTCAGTAATCAAATCAACACTACCAGTGTTGATACATCAAGGATATAGCAATCGATTGGCCTATGACCCTACTCACTATTCTTGTGACTTACCAGACCAAAAATCCCCTCCCTGGCCACCACTCTCATATATGTATTATCTTAGCTATGTATATATAAATATATATATATATGTATATATATATGTATATACACACACACATATATATATATACACATACATACACACATATGTATGTATATGTTATATATATATATATAAAATATGGATAAAATACATGCAAAAAAGGCAGCTAGGTAGCTAATGGATAAAGTGCTGGGCTTGGAGGCAGAAAGTTTTTGTTCAGTTGTTTCATTCATGTCTGATTCTTCGTGACCTCATCTAGTGTTTTCTTGGCAAAGATACTGGAGTGGTTTGCCATTTCCTTCTCTAGCTCATTTTATAGTTGCAGAAATTGAGGCAAAGAGGGTTAAGTAACTTGCCCAGGGTCACATAGCTAGGAAGTCTCTGAGGCTGTATTTGAACTCAGGAAGATGAATATTCCTGACTGCAGGCCTGGGACTCTATCTCCTGCACCATCTAGCTGCCCTGAAGTCAGGAGGACCTGTGTTTAAATCCAGTCTGTGACCCTGGACAAATCACTTAATCTCTTCTCAACTGTAAAGTGGGAATAATAACAACACCTACCTCATAGGGTTGTTGCAAAGATCAAGTGAGATATCTCTAAAGCACTTAGTGTAGTGCCTGGAACATAGTAAGCAATACATAAATGCATATTCCCTTATCCCTTCTCCTCATCTTCTATTAGAATGTTATGAAGAATCTAACCTATTAGAATGTAAGCTCCTTGAGAACAAGTACTATCTTGTTTTATTCATTGTGTTCCCAACATTTAACTGTTTCTGACATGTTGAAAAAAGCATTTATTAGAAGCTTAATTCATTCATCCAAGGTCTTCCAGTCTCTGGTGCCATACTTACCTCATACTGCTCTCCTCTATGTGCTAGTCCCCAGCCATACTAGACTAGTAGTCTAGATTCCCAGGATATGTTCCAGGCTTGACTCTGCTTTTGTTCATTCCCTCCCCTACACCTAGAATGACATTGCCCCTCCCCCCATCTCTGTCTTTTGAAATCCTCCTTATATTATTACCTTAATTGCTTATACAAAAGTTAGAGATACTTTCTAGTCCACACTTGTGGAAACCTTACATAAACTGTAAACTATATTTGCAGATTTCCTGGAATCAACTGAGTGAGGACAAAAAACCCAAGAAAGACAATGATCTTCTTGGGTTAGTATCTAGGATCAGATGTATTCAGTAAGAGTCCAGAGCCTTGGGAACTCTGAGCTAAGAGTTACAGACAAAGTAAAGAGTGCCATTATTTATTAGGTAAATGCTTCCTTTAGTTTTGTCTTTGTCCTGATTGATCATTCTTACTGATTCAAAGGGATTAGAACTAGACCTGTCATTTCATTGGCTTCCTCATGAATGAGAAAACTCCTCTACCAATGTAGGGCACTGTCTTCTCTGTAATTAACATAAGGCAAACATCAACTCAGGTCTTCATGTCTTTGAGGCTGGATCTTTATAGCAGCACAGAACACATTTTGGAATTGTATTCAGGAAGAAGTGGCCCAAATCAAACCTCTGACACTTAAATGCTATAGGCCAGGGGATAATGAATTAAATCTCTCTTTCCAAACAGGGTTAAGTGACTTGCCCAGGGTCACACAGCTAGTAAGTATGTGAAGCCAGATTTGAACTCAGAATCTCTTGATTCCAGGGCCAGTGCTCTATCCGCTGCACCACCTAGCTGCCTCTAATTAATTAAATTCTCAAACCTTAAGCAACTCTCTGAGACTAAAAGGTCTCATCACAGTTGTCATCTATAGTGAGTCAGTTGATAAGCATTTATAAAACTCCTACAATGTGCTAGGTACTGTTAAGTGCTAGGGTTACAAAGAAAGTAAAAATCACAACCAAAAAACCTAAAACAAAGTCCCTGCCCTCAAAGAGCTCACATTCTAATGGAGGAGACAACATGCGAACATATATTTGCACACAAGATACAGAAAGTATAAATGGAAGGTGTTAGGAGTTGCCACACTAAGTATCTAGAAATAAATAATTCATCTCATTTTAAATGAGTTATCAGACTTCTATTTTAGTATATTTTAGTGTTGTTTACCCATGCCTGGATGTTGTCAGATCATAAGGCAGAGATGAAAACATCTCACACCTGTTAGAAAACTTGAGGGGTAAAGGAAAACACTTGCCTAGATCTTGTGAGATCTCACTAGGGACCACTTCAACATCTTAAAACGTTAGTGATAAGCTTATGTCACAGACTTCTAAACTCACCTCATCCTCAATAATTTGTATTAGTTTCACCTACCAGGTCTTTTTCAAAATTGATATTGATGAATAAACTCTAGTAAGCTTGGTAATGGAATGAAAATTCAGTCAATAGCTAAAATTTACATATTCTTTAAAGTTTGGAAAATGCTTTACATATGTTAACTCATTTCATGCTAACAACAGCCCTTTGAGGGAAGTGATGTTATTATCCTTATTTAACAGATAGGAACACTCAGGCTAAGAGAGATTAGAGGAATTGCCCAAGGTCACACAACTTATGAATGTATGAGGTAAGATTCAAACTCAGGTCTTCCTCATTCACAGTCTCAGTGCTGGCCTCTATCCATCCTATCCACCCGACATTAGGGACACGAAAGGCAGTGACTGATTTGGTAATGGCAGCTGAAGAGCAAAGCCTTTTTTTTTTAGAAAGAATTAGTCTTCCCTTGATTATTTGTGAGTTGAGCATCTGCCTCCCTATACACTCAGGAATCCAGTGCTTCCCACCACCTCCATAACAGCCATTTGAGCTCATGCTTGTTGAACTGAATTAATGGATGCAAGAGTTGGGCTAAGTCTAGAAGTGTTCATAGCAGAATGTGTGGACACTTAAGTGGGATGATCAATACCATCATCAGCCATCGCATCAATGTCATCCATGTCTTTGCTCTTCTTCATTCAATTTTCTTAAGACATTGTTCACTTAGTAATGTATTGAATGTCTACTGTTACCTTTGAGCTCTTTATCACTTTCTTTATTCATTTTTGGTGCCATGTGTCCTATCTGCTTGGTCTTCATCTTGGCCAACTCACTTCTGAAAGCCTACAAGAAGCAATAAGTAAAAGAGATTGTCAATCAATGAAATAGCTATTATTAAATGAACCCGTATGGTTCTTATACAGATAACATTGAAGATTTAGAGCTGGAAGGGACCTTAGAGCCCATCCATTCATTTTTCAAATGAGGAACTGAAGCCCAGATATAATTAAGTGATTTCTGTGAAAAAGCATTAAAACACATAGTAATAAATGGACCTTTCCTTAGTATGGTAATATTTATCTAAAAGCAAGAGCTAGTTCTATACGTAATAGGGATAAACAGGAAGCCTATCTAATAAGGTCAGAGATACCTATGCTCACTACTGCTATTTGATATTATCCTAGAAATGCTAGCTATCATAATAAGAACAGAAATTGGGGGAATAAGCAAGGTCAAAAAGGGAACTAAATTATTACTTTTTGCAGACTATATGATGATTTACTTGGAAAACTCTAGAGAATCATCTAAAATTATTTGAAATAATAACTTCAGCAAAGTTGCAGGACATAAGATGAATCCATATAAATCTTCTGTATATTAACAGCACATAGAGAAATTCCATTTAAAAATATGTTTAAAATGTACAAAATACTTGCAGTACAAATACCAACACACAAAAGATCTACATAAATGCAACTACAAAGCACTCTTTGTGAAAATGAAAATAGACCTAAATAATGGAGTAATATTAATTGTTTGTGGTTAGGCCAAAGTAATAAAATAAAAAATGACAATACTACCTAAATTAATTTACTTATTCAGTGCCATGCCAATCAAGCTACCGAAGGATTACTTTATAGAGCTAGAAAAAGAAACAATTCCTCTAGAGGAAGAAAAATCTATAATCTCTAGGGAAATCATGAAAAAAATGTAGGAACAAAGAGGACAGAGCAGTACCAGATTTCAAATTTCATCAGAAGAATTCGGTACATGTATAAAAATAATTGTAGCGGTTCTTTTATATTTGCAAAGAAGTAGAAATTACCAGAGTGCCTATCAATTGGGGAATGGTTAACTAATAATGGTATATTAATATAATGTAATACTATTGTGACATAAGAAATGATGAAAGGGATGGGTTCAGAAAACCTTGGGAAAACCTGTATGAATTGATACAGAGTGGAAAGAGCAGAACCAGGAGCAATATTTATACAATAAGTACAATATTGTAAAGACAAGCAAGTTTGAAAAACTTAAGATCTTTGACCAATGCAATGACCATGCATGATTTCAGAGCACTGATCTATGTCTCTCCCGACAGAGAGGCAATGGCTTCATGATGCAGAATGAGAGGTATGTTTTGGAAATAACTAATATGTTTTGCTTGACTAAGCATATTTGTTACAAGGTTTTTGTCTTTCTGTTTTTCTTTGAAATTGGGGTGTAAGGTAAATGAAAGATAAAATAAATGCCTATAAATTGAAAAGTAAAATAGAATTTTTAGAAAGGAAATTGAAAAAAATATAGGATTAGAGCTCAGTCCAGCAAAGAGGATAGGAGATACAAATTTAGCAGTTATTGATACAGAAGCCAGGATTGAAACCTGGAGAATGAATGAGTTCTCTGATGGAATCAGTGTAGAGAGAGAAGAGCAAAAGGTAAAAAAAAAAAATCAAGATGAAAGAATATCCACAGTTAAGGAGTGGGAAGGAAAAGAACAGGTAGTAATAAGGACAGAGAAGGAAGACCAGTTGTGTTAACCACAGTCTATGAGAATTGGAATGGATGTAAAAGATCATCTTCTCCAGTACTACCATTTTGCAGAGAGATTAACCCGGTCAAGACCACATAGCTAATCAGTAATTAGCACAGGACTAGAGCGAATTTCTTCTGAATCTAAATCTGGTAGGTTTTGCACAAAAACACAATGTCTGCCTGTGACACATTCTAACCATGAAATGCTGGGCAAGTCATTTAACTTCTCAATGCTCTAAGCAGTGCTCTAGTCTAAAACAATAAGTTGCAGAAAAGCTACCAACCTGAATTAGTAGGAGGGATTTCTTAAACAAGGAATTTCTTATAATCAAGGAAATTGATCCAATTGGATCCACAGATCAAATCCCTACCCCTCCTAGAGGAAGGCAACACAAGCAAATGGCAAATTGTGCAATGCTGCCCAAGCGGAATCAATTATATATCTTGCCTTGGATAGTTCGCTGTCATTTGGAAAGATCACAAAATTCACAAGGAGTTTTTTTTTTGGGTAGTCCTTGGAAAATTGTAAAACTTCTTCCAACATAATATGAACTGCTGCTTCTTTTTGTATGCCAATGCTCCCAGTTCCAAGAGCAGGGAAAGAAAGTGAATTTATATTTTTCTGATGGGATTTTTCCAAGCATTTCTTCACTGCAGCTTTCAGTGTCTGTGAGGAAATAGAAATTTATTTTTTTATTATAATCTTAAAAACACTTCAAAAATATTATTTTTCTAATTATCAAATTGACAAATCATTTTGACAAATACAAACACTTTCTTATAGAAAGAATAGGACAAGAAGGCTGTATATGAGACAGTGGATTGTTACTCCTTTACCTCTTGGATATATATTAAGTAGATGTAAAGTATCTATTAAATGTAACTTGGTAGTTCTAACACAATTCTGCTCATTTGTATCCCTATTTGAATTTTCCTCTGTTATCTTCAGTGAATTTTTTAAAAAACGTTTCATTGATACTTTCCTAATAATACATTCATTTACCTTTACAACAAGTTTTTAATATATCCCCTTCTTTTTTCTAACAATAGTCTGCTGGTGGGTCTGCCTGCCTCAAGTCTCCTTCCACTCCAATCCATCCTCCATTAAGCCACTAAAATGATTTTCCCCAAGTGCAGATCTGACCATGTCACCTCCTACTCAATGAACTTCAGTGGTTCCAATTACCTCCAGGAACAAAAATAAAATCCTCTGTTCAGCATTCAAGGGTCCTTCATAACCTATCCCCCTCCCCTTTTCCAGTCTTCTTACACCTTACTCCCCACTCAATGTGCTCTTTGAACAACTGGTCTCACAGTTCCATGAATAAGGTGTGCCATCTCTCAGCTCTGGGCATTTTCTCTGTCTATCCCCCATGCCTGGAATACTCTCCCTCCTCATTTCCACCTACTGGCTTCCCTTGCTTCCTTTAAATCCCACTTTCTACTGGAAGCCTTCTCCAACCCCTCTTAATTCTAGTGCTGTCTCTCCTATTTATGTCCTATTTATCTTTTCCATAGCTTGTTTGTACATATATTGTCACCCCTATTAGATTTGGAGCTCCATGAGGGTAAGGACTGTCTTTTGCCTCTTTTTGTATCCTGAGGGCTTAGTATGGTATCTAGTGTATAGTAGACACTTAATAAATATTGACTGACTGAATGAGTATATTTTCTCCTTTTGCTTTTTTTGAACTTGACCTGTAATTTTCCTGTTAGAGGGAACAATCCTCTTCCTACCAGTACAAATCATAATCACCTGCTCTGCAATTTAGAGTCTTGGGGAGTTGCCTGGGGCACTGAAAGATAAAATAACCTGGTCAGAGTCACTGAGTCGTATCCAAGCCTTTCAGATTTTGGGGACAGTTCTCTATCCACTCCATCAAACTACCTCTCTTGACTTTCTAATAATTAAATTTTATATGCTTTCTGGTCTGACATTGGAACTTTATTAACAATGAGTACTTTAGTTAGTCATTGTACTGTACCCATGAGCTCAGGCTTCCCCTCATCTATAGCTATTAGTAATAAATAACATTCCAAGAATTTCTCCTTATCCAAAGATTTTCTAAACTCATGAGATAGTTCAGTTCATCTACATAACCAAAGAGAAGTACTCATTAAGAAAATACTAGCTATGCAGCCCTCCACCACCAAGGGCCCAGGTAGGTTGGGATTACTAACATAGAAGACTAAGGATGAGAAAGGTCCCATCACCTAATCCACTCTCTATTATTGCACAAACCAAGAGGCAAAACTCACAGCCTCTGTGCCTGTTAAAGACTGTGACTAGTGGCCACTTAGCCACATACCTACATATGATATATTAAAGGTAAAGCAGTTAGGATTACAATCAAGAATAACCTACTCAGTAAAACTGACTATAATCCTTCACCAGAGAATAGAAATTTTAACATCTAAATACAAGACTCAAGAGAAGCATCAAAAGGTAAACATGAAAGAGAAATTATAAGGGGCTCAATAAGGTTAAACTGTTTACATTCCTATATGGGAAGAAGATACATGTAACTCTCAAGAACTTTGTCATTATTTGGGCAGTCAGAACGACTCTACATAGAGAGAGGGTACAGGAGTGAGCCAATTATGTAAGCATAATCTGAAAAAATGGATGGGTAAGAAAAAGGGATGTGCTGGGATTAAGGGGAAGGGAAAAGAAGAATGGGGAAAATTATGTGCAATAAAAGAAGCATGCAAGTAACAGCTTTTACATGGGAGAGGGAAACAATGGGAAGGCTTGAACCTCACTCTCATTGGAATTGATTTAAAGAGGGAAGAATACACACACACACACACACACACACAGAGTTGGGTATAGAAATCTATCTTACTCAACTGGGAAGCAGGAGGGGAAGGGGAGAAGAGAAGGGAGGGGGTAATAAAAGAGAAAGCAGAATAAGGTAGGTAATGCTCACAAAACAAACATTTGAGTAGAAACAAGGTAAAAAAAAAGAGAGAGAAGGATAAACAGAAGAAAATAAGATGGAAGAAAATACACAGTTAGTAATCATAACTGCGAATGTGAATGGGAAGAACTCATCCATAAAATGGAAGAAGATAGCAGAATGGATTAGGAACCAGTATTCAACAATATGTTGTTTATAAGAAACATACTTGAAACAGAGAGACACACACATAGTTAAAATAAGGGGCTGGAGTACACTTCTTGTGCTTCAGCTGAAGTTAAAAAAAGAAGGCATAGGTAGCAATCGTGATCTCAGACAAAGAAAAAGTAGACCTAATTAAAAGAAATAAGCAGAGAAACCACATTTTACTTAAAGGAGACATAGATAATGAAGTAATATCACTCCTTCACATATATGCACTGAAAGATATAGCATCCAAATTGTTTTTAAAAAAAGTTAAATGAGTTATAGAAGGAAATAGACAATAAAACTATTCTGGTGGGGAGCCTCAATGTTTCCCTTTCAGAACTAAATACATCTAGTCATAAAATAAATAATAAGCTAAGGAGAGGAATAGAATTTTTGAAAAGTTAGATGTACCTCTGGAGAAAATTGAATGAGATTAGAAAGGAGTACACCTTTCTCTCAGCTGAACATAGTATCTTCATAAAAATTGACCATGTATTAAGACACAAAACTCAAAAACAAATGCAGAGAAGCAGAAATATTAAATGCACACTTTTCAGATCATAATACAATAAAAATTAAATTTAATAAAGAAAAGGCCATGGAATCATAGATTAAAAATTAATTTTAAACTAAGTAGCATAATCCTAAAGAGTGAGTCAAAGAAAAAATCATAGAAAAAAATCAATAATTTCATTAAAAATAATAATAACAATGAGACAACATGCCAAAATTTTTGGATTGCAGCCAAAGCAGTACTCAGTACTTAGGGGGAATTTTATATCTCTAAATGCATACACCAACAAAAGAGAGAAAGAATAGATCAATGAATTGGGCATGTAACCTAAAAAAAAAAAACCTAGAAAAATAACAGACTTAAAAGTCCCAATTGAACACCAAAATGGAAATCCTGAAAATCTAAGGAAAGATTAATAAAATTTAAAGTAAAAAAAAAACCATTGAACTAATAAATAAAATTAAGATATGGTTTTATGGGGGGAAAACAATAAAATTCATAAACCATTGGTTAATTTGGTTTAAAAAGAAAGAAGAAAACCAAATTATCAGTATCAAAAATTAAAAGAATGAATGCACCACCAATGAAGATGTAATTAAAGCAACTATTAGGAGTTATTTTTGCTCAATTATATGCCAGTGAAACTGACAATTTAAGTGAAATGGAGGAATATTTGCAAAAATATAAATTATACAGATTAACACAAAAGAAAATAGAATATTTAAATAACCCTATCTAAGAAAAAGGAATTGATCAAATTATAAATGAGCTCACTAAGAAAAAAAAACCCATGACCAGATAGATTTACAAGTGAATTCTACCAAACATTTAAGGAATGATTAATCCTAATACTATATAAACTATTTGGGGAAAAATAGGTAAAGGAGTCCTATGAGATTCCTTTCATGACTCAAATATGATTTTGATACTTAAACCAGGAAGGGCAAAAACAGAAAAAGAAAATTATAGGCCAATTTCTTTAATGAATACTGATGCAAAAAAATGAATAAAATACTAGCAAGACTACAGTAATATATCATAAAGATCATGCATTCTGACCAGAGGGGATTTATACCAGGAATGTAAGGATGGTTTATTATTAGGAAAGCCATCAGCATAATTGACCATATCAATAATAAAGCCAACAAAAATAATATGATTATCTCAATAGTTGCAGAAAAAGTTTTTGACAAAATATAACACCCATTCCTATTAAAAACACTAGAAAGCATAGGAATAAATGGAGCCTTTCTTAAATGATAAGAAGTATCTATTTAAAACCAAGAGCAAGCATTTTCTGTAATGGAGATAAGCTAGAAACCTTGCCAATCAGATCAGGAGTGAAGCAAGGATTCCATTTTTGTCACTATTACTCAATATTGTATTAGAAACGCTGACAACAGTGATATGAAAAAAAAATTGAAGAAATAAAAATAGGCAACAAGGAAACAAAGTTATCACTCTTTGCAGATGATATGATGGTATACTTAAAGAATCCTAGAGAATCAACTAAAAAAATCTAGTTAACACAATTAACAATGTTAACATAGTTACAGGATATAAAATAAACTCTCATAAATCACCAGCATGTCTATATATTGTCAACAAAACCCAGTAAGAAAGAGATAGAGAAATTCCATTTAAAATAACTGCAGACATTATAAAATACTTGGGAGTCCACCTGCTAAGACAATTCTGGGAAATATATGAACACAATTACAAAATATTTTTCACACGAATAAAGACAGATCTACACAATTGGAGAAATATTCATTGCTCATGGGTAAGATGAGTCAATATAATAAAGATGATAATTCTACCTAAATTAGTTTATTTATTCAGTGCCATATCAATCAAACTAGCAAATTATTTTGTAGAGCTGGAAAAAATAACAAAATTCATCTGGAAAAACAAAAGGTCAAGAATATCAAGAGAATCAATGATTAAAAAACATGAAGGAATATAGCCTGGAAATACCAGATTTCAAACTATATTATAAAGTAGTAATCAACAAAACAATCTGGTACTGGTTAAGAAATAGTGGTGGATCAGTGGAATAGGTTGGGTACACAAAACATGGTAGTAAATGACCAAAGTAACCTGGTATTTGATAAGCCTAATGATCTAATCTTTGGGGCAAGAACTCACCATTTCACAAAAATTTCTGGGAAAACTGGAGAGCAGTTTGGCAGAAACTAGGCATAGACCAACAACTCATTTCATATACCATCATAAGTTGGGTACATGATTTAGATACAGAGTAATATCACAAGCAAATTAGAGGAGCATGGAAAATTTTACCTGTCAGACCTATGGATAAGGGAAGAGTTTATGACCAAACAAGAGCCAGACAGGATCATGAGAAATATAATGCATTATTTTAATTACATGAAATTAAAAAGTGTTTGCACAGACAAAACCAATGCAGTCAAAATTAGAAGGAGAGCAAGAAACAGTGGAAATTTTTTTATAGGAAGTTTCTCTGATAAAAGCCTCATTTCTCAAATACATAGGGAACTGATTTATAAAAATAAGAGCCATTCTTCAATTGATAAATGGTCAAAGGATATGAATAGACAGTTTTCAGAAGAAATCAAAGTTATCAGTAGTCACAAGACAAAATGCTCTGAATCATTATTGGATTAGAGAAATGAAAATTAAAACAACTCACACCTATCACAACTAACACCTCAGATTGGCTAACATAACAGAAAAGGAAAATGACAAATGCAGGAGTGATTGTGGAAAAATTGGGACACTAATGCATCATTGATGGAGTTACAAATCGGCCCAACCATTGTGGAGAATATTTTGGAACTATGACCAAAGGTCTATAAAACTGTGACTCAGCAGACATATAAACATATATGTATGTATGCATATATATGTATATGTGTGTATATCCTTTGAGCAATACCACTACTAGTAGATCTATATCCCAAAGTGATCAAAGAAAAATGAAAAGAACCCTTATATACAAATGCTTATAGTAGTTCTTTTTGTGATGGCAAAGAATTAGAAATTGAGGGGATGCCCATGAATTAGGGAATGACTGAACAAGTTGTAGTATGTGACTGTGATGCAATGCTATTATTCTATAAGAAATGACAACAGAGATGATTTCAGAAAAACCTGGGAAGATTTATATGATGTGATACAAAGTGAAGTGAGCAGAACCAGGAGAACATTATACACTTACAATCAATGTTGTAATGATGATCAACTATGAAAGATTTGGATACTCTGTTTAAGACAATTCCAAAGGACCTGAGATGACAAATACTATACATATTCTGATGAAATCTGATGAACTCTGAGTGCAGATTGAAGCATACTTTTTTACTTTGTTTCTTGCTTTCTAATTTTTTTGCAACATAGTTGATATGGAAATATGTTTTGCCTGATTTCACATGTATAACTGATATCATATTCCTTGCCTTCCCAATGGGTGGAGGAGGAGGTTGGAGGGCAGGAGAGAATTTTTGGAACTCAAAACTTTTTTTTAAAAACATTAATGTTATTGTTTGCTGATTTTAGAGGGAAAAGAGAGAGAGAAAATAGTGTACACCATGTCTGCAGCAATGTAAATGAAAAAAGTCACTAAAAGGAAGGTGAATACTGAGTAATTGAAAAACAAAACCTTCCTGTCCCTCATGGAAGAGAAGTGAGGACAACTAGAATAATATATGTGTGTGTGTGCATGTGTATATATATATATATATATATATATATATATATATATATATAAAATAGATAGATAGATACATAAAATCAGATAAAGTTCCTTTATCAGATATTGTGTCTTATTATTTTTCTTGGTTTCCACATCTATAAAATGGAGATAACAGTAGCACCTACTTCCCGGGGTTACTATGAGAATCAGGTGAGATTACATATAGAAAGATAGAAATAGAGATATACATACCTATGTATATATGTGCATACACATATATATCTATAGACATACATGTATAAGCATGTTGCAAACCTTAAAATGTGAATAAATACTAAGTATTATTTGTCAAAATTTAATTTGGAAGTTAGAAGTAAGAAATTAAGCTATAATGTAAAAGATACTAATAAGTTGTATTTTATAAATATTGAGATAGATATCTAAATATGGGAAAAATGAATAAATACCTAAGCTTCTGTGTATATATAAGTTTCAGCTCTGTGTCTGCCTATAAGACAAAATACATTCCTCAGGGGAGAGGGGGAGGGGAATATTTAAAGTCCTTAACAATCTCTCTCTTCAATCTATGTTTCTAAACTGATTTCACATTACTTGCTACTTATACACTCTCCAATCTAGTCCAAATGACCATTTCCGCCTTTGTTCAGGCTGCTCCTCATGCCTAGAATAATCTTTCTCCTCATAATCTGCCTGTTGGAATCCCTATTCCTGTTCATGTCTCAGTCTAAGTGACACTTTCTATACTAGGCCTTTCATGTTCCTTTCTACTTGTTAGTGTTCATGCCCATGTCTTACAAATGACTTTGAATATTTTCTTTGTACTTATCTATGTATGTGCACCTACTTCTTCCTACCTAATCCATCCACAGATGTAAGCTCCTTGAAAACAGGGGCTGTTTTCAAGACAAAAGTCTTTGTATCCAAGCTCCTAATACAGCTACATGGCACATAATAAGCACTTAATAAATTTACCTTCTTTGTATTATTGTAGGAAGGCCACACTATGTGGAACACATATTGACAGGCTAAATTGAATCCTGTTGTGATTATGACCAACTCTTGATTTTTAGATGTTTCCACCATTTTTTCAAAAAATTCTTTCTCAATTTCAGGGCCTGCTTGGTTAAGGATTGCTTTTGATATACATCCAGATTCAAAAGAATTTTGAGCTGATACAGAATTCACAATCACATCAACCTGAAAAGGAAAAAAAAAATAACTGAATACCAGATTTGACACTACACCATTACTACCCTATAAAGACTCACATTACCATCCCCCTGGTTACTGCCATTATCTCCCGCACAGCCTCCCAGACTCTAGTGTCTTGCCATCCCTCCAACCCATACCCCACAGCACTGAAATAATTATTTTCCTGACAGATCTGAGAATGTCATTTCTCTTCCGAAAACACCTATCCAACCTGATTCTATATCACAGTTTCTGATGTTTCATTTCCCCTACAAATTCATATGTTCCAATAGGACAAGAGCTATGTCCATACATCCATTAATTCTTAGCATCATATTTTGTACAAGGCTGATACTTAATAAACTGATGAATTTAATTCTTAAATTTTTTTGTTTAGACCTGTGATTTTATCATCCCAAGGACCTCCCAGTATGGAAACTCTGCAAAAACGTAGATTGGTAGTTTCTATGCAATGTATAATTGAGCTGTCTGGGATGCTGAGAAGGTAAAAGGACACACAATTAATAGATCTTCTTGAATCCCAGCTCTCTCCACTACGCCACACTGTCTGTGGAATTGCACAAATATAAAATATAATTTTTTTTTCTTAAATGTAAATCAGAACCTATATTTTCTTGAAAAGTTATAAAGAACATTATATATAGGTACTGGCAGATATTTGGACAGTAGTTTCTCAACTCAATTTTCATAAAATGGCAATTAAATTCATTTGGTTCAGAAATCATCCAAATGCAACTATCTGGGCTAAAAAGAAATGATAAAGAGAAATATTAGGATAACACTTGCTCTCAAATACATCAATCAGATCCTGCTGTAATGGAAAATATGCAAGCTATGGAGTTGAAAACTCAAGACCTGAAACCTTAGGCTTCCTGGGCCTTATTTGTGTTGCCCTGAGTAAGGCAATTTCTTCATCTGCAAAATGAAATGGCTGGATGCAGTAATCTCTAACATCTCATCCAGAATCATTATCTTTAGACGATGTCTCCTTTGAGCATATTACAAGTCCTATAATGCACAGGAGTAGTTTTGTCATTTCTTTTCCAATGCCTGCCTTTCCAAATGGTCCACCTTGATAGTCATACTCTAGACATGCAGTAAGAGAAACTGGAAGGTCCTATCCAGACACATTTTGTGTGCACAGGGAAATTTATCCTGTGTGCAGCTTAATTGTTCATAGTTATTGGCATGTTGTCTTCCCCCATTAGACTGTAAGCTCTTTGAGGGCAAGGATGTCTTTGATGAGAGCAAGGTGCTTGATGCATAATAGGAGCTTAATAAATGTTTAGCGTCTATTAGCTGACTAGGACCTAAGGATATTAAATATAATGCCCAAGAGAATTAGCTTTCATTTGTTATGACAGTTGGATTTAAGCCACCCTCTCTATTTCACATAGTACCCAGTTCAGGGTTATATGCTAATCAGACACTTTTTGTGTAAACAAAATACTATTTAAAAGTGATAATCCCCAATTTTGCTTCTCTACTCTAGCCAAACTGATTCCTCTCACACTATGTATTTATTCTTCCCTGCCCTCTATAAAGGCATTCTACACATGTGGGATGGCCTTCCTCTTCTCAATCCACATCCATCCCTTTGTTCAAGATTTAACTCTAAGGTCAATTTTTCGAGACTTTGATTAGCTATCCTCAACTTCATCTTTTCTTTATATGTCTTTAATATGCATATATTAGGTTGACACTCTTTTATTTTCTATTTCTTGGGCACTATTCTTTTGCCCTTTCACATAAATGTGCTTTGTTCCCCCCTACTGTAACTATCTTGTAAACTGTAAACATTTCTATGGAGGAACTGATTCTTTTATTTCCTTTGTATTTCTCCTAGTTTAGTAGGGGCTTTGCAAATAGGTGTTCAAAAATGCTTCTTAGCTAACAGCCACAAAGGAGGGTGTTAACCTGAGGATCCCCAGATTTACCTGCTGCTTCTCAATGAAGCCCTCTATAAGCTGGAGGTTCACGTTGTTGAGGGTAATGGAAGCTAAAGGTGGGGCTGCTGCTATGTTTCCACACAGAAAATTTTCACAGCTTCTTTTAAATGCAGCCACAGTGGGGTCCTCATTGCTCACCAGATGGATTTCTTTTAAGATGTTGCTTCTTTGAAAAGAAGGAAAGGTCACAATGGTATTCACAATGATGTTTACACACATATCCAGAGGGAAGCCAAAAATCCCAGAGCTTAATGCAGGGATTGCCACTGTCCTTATGACAGAAGATCCACTGACTACATAATTCAGAATGTTTATAATGGTTATTTGAAGTTGAGTGCAACATCTTTGTGCATCTTCTGCCTTCCACTCCGGTCCAACAGCATGGATAATCTTGGAACAGGGAAGTAGGCCTCCACTTGTTACAGCTATTTTAGTAGTTGGCACTTTTCCATATTGCTCAATTATTTTTTTACTGTCCTCTTCAATGATAGGCCCTCCTGCCCTCAAGAGGGCCAAGGCCAGGCCTCCACAATGCCGAAGGTGTTCATTGGCAGCATTAACCACAGCATCCACAGTATGTCTGGTGAGATCATCTTTCCAGACAGACAGCTCTATCTGGGAAGGCAATATTTTTCTGAAGACCTTGGTAGCATCCATAACACTCTCCAGCTTAGAGGTACATTGAAACTTCTTATTGATCACATCATTGAACAAAGATTCGCAGCTTTTCAAGATTTTTAAGTTATCACTGCCAACTTTAATTTGTAGACTCTTCTGTTTTATGAGGCCTATGGAATGGACAAAACAGGAAATGAACTGGCAAGCCAGTCTTTCAATGGAAATAAGGTAAAGTGAAGCATGAATCTTCTTTCAACCTAGAAACTGTGTTCTCTACTTGTAAAAAGGTGATGACCTCTTGTAACCACAACAAGGTCTTTCTCTTTATTCCTGCAAATGAAATGTTGAATTGACCCATTTTGGTAAGACCTAAGAGAAGCATAAAAAGGTAAACATGAAAGAGAAATCATAAAGGACTTAATAAGATTAAAATGCATATGTTCCCATATGGGAAGAAGATCCATGTAAGTCCTAAAAACTTTCTCATTATTAGGGCAGTTAGAAAGAGTCTACATAGACCAAGGAAGGAGGAAAAGAAGATGGAAATAGTGAACATAGAGCAATCAGAACATAGTACTTAAAAATATGACAAAAGTAAGAGATAGGATCATAAAACTAGAAGGAGCCTTGGCAGTCATCCAATCCAAATGCTTAATTTTACACATGATGAAACTGAGGCCCAGAAAGGTGAAATGATTTGCTTCAAAGACACACATCTAGTTAGTAGCAGACCAACCAGAGATCCAAACTCAAATATCCTGATTCTGTTTTAAATGCACATTCTACTACACCAAACTGCCTTGTCCAGAGAGGTCGAGTCATTTGTTAATTGGTGAATTAAATTATTTTGATTAAATTACAAGTGTTCTTCACTGAATTTTTTGTTGAATAGACAATCCAGTTTCATGACTGCTTATTACACATATTCTCTAATTCAGATATTTCATTTGGCAAATGAGGGAATTCCTCTGAGGAATTTCATCTCTTGATTAGCTAGAACCAAAACAGGAATTCCCTCAGCTTGCTATGAATATTGTTTCAATAAAGACCTTCTTCAAGCATGGTATGAACTGTGTCAACCAGAAGGTAAAGCATAACCTAATTGAAAGGACCTATTAGGTGTTGCTTACTGGGGCAGCTAGGTGGTACAGTGAATAGAGTGCCAGGCCTGCAGTCAGGAAGACTACTCTTCCTGAGTTCAAGTCTGGCTTCAGACATTTACTGACTGTATGACCCTGGGCAAGTCACTTCACCCTGTTTGCTTCAGTTTCCTCATCTGTAAAATGAGCTGGAGAGGAAAACGGCAAACCTTCCAGAACTCTTGCAAAGAAAACACCAAACGGAGTCACAAAGAGTCAGACATGACTGAAACAGACTGAACAACTGAACAATAACAAATCAGGTGTTGCCATGGTCTCTAAGAAGAGTATGCAATGTTAGTTGTCTTATAGTTCAGTGAAGTCACATAGCCAGAAGTCACTAGCCTATGCATATCCACCCTAGCCTTGAGACCCTGCCAATCCAAAGCTGCTTGCCCTTTCAGAAACAGTCAATCTGTAATCAAGTGCCTAAAATGGTTGCTGCCAAGGAATTCCAGCTAAAAAACACTCCAAGAGACCACGAGCTTTAAAGTGAAAGGGTCCCCCTGAGAACACCAATTGAGCAGTATCCTTGTTACACTGCTATAACTCACAAGTGACACAGAAGGGGTCAAGGGAATTTAAGTTGTTACAGGGGTGACAATATTTTTTTTTGCACTAGAATCACTTTTTAATTCTGATCAAAACATCTGATCAATGTTTCTGGGATTTTAAAGCTAGTCCACTTGTTATTCACTATATAAGAAAATTTTAAAAGGGTTAATGACGTGAATAACCTGTTGTCTTGGGAAAGTGGGAATGAAAAAATCTAGGTTCTAGTCTCCACTGGTGGAACAGAACTTAAAACTCTCCATCTTGGTGAGTCATAGAGAACGAGAATGAGAATGTTTTGTTACCTACAAAACCATTCAACCTTCTATAAAATTTGCTGATTAGATCAGTATCTCTTTTAATTAATTCTTTTGCGTATGTTACAAATCCAAATCCCCAAAATGGAACCATGGTGATTCATCTTGCCTGCTGTCTTGCCACTGGACCCCTAGGAATCTAGAGGAGAAAGTGAGGCCAACTTTGCACAGCTCTGCCTCACCTAAATCCAGTTCACTTGCAAATCAAGACATCATCCTCATGAAGTCATTGGTCTTCTTCGAGAATGAAGGATGAACAACAAAACAATCATCAAAATAATAAAAAGAGAAGCTTTCTTAAGCTGTCTAAAAACTTCGATCCCAGATGTGACTGACAGGTGTCTTATTACCCTACAGCAATTCTCACAGCGCATCCAAGGTAATAGTTTATGTAAATTTAGACATGCTATGCTAGAAGGGGCCATCTTCTAAATCTCCCAGCATTGAGAAGACTTGTATGAACTGAAGACAAATGTAGTGAGCATTTTGTCAGGTGCACACTTTGGACAATAAGAACATTGTAAAGACAAACAATCCTGAAAGACTCAGAAACTCTGACAAAGACTTAAAAGCACTTGAGAACTTTTGGACAGAGTAGTGGTGGACTTAGAGTGGAAAATGAGACATGGTCAGTGTAAAATCTTTTTTTCTTTGATTATGCATATTGGTTACAAAGGGTCTTTCCTCCACCAACCATGGGCTTGGGAGGAATAGGTGTGAGGGAGAAAATATCAATTTTTGTCAACTGAAAAAAAATTATTTGAGAAAAATTCCCCCAAATCTTTAAATGTAAATATTTTCATTCATGACCAAGATCAAAGGCTACCATTTCCATTTGGTTATCTAGTTGTAAAAATGAACAGAAACAAAGCAATCATCACCAATCAGCATCTGCTTTATGGGTGAATTACAATGTGTTGGGGGTTTTTTTCCTTAATTTTTAAATCTTATTACTGTGAGGATAACAAATTGCTCGGATCTTATATGCAGATGTTGGCTCTGTTCTTTTATTTGATTGTTCTGATTTCTGAACTTCTTCTACAGTGTGACAGCCTTGGGGCAACTTGGTAGTAGAGTAGATAAAGTGCTGACCTTTGAGTCAGGAAGATCCAAGTTCAAATCCAACCTCAGATACTAGCTGTGTGACCCTGGATAAGTCACTGAACCTTAAATGCTCCTCAGTTTCCTTTATCTATAAGATGGTGATAATAGCACCTACATCACAGACTTGTGAGGATTAAATGAGAAAATACATGTAAAGTATTTTCCAAACCTTAAAATACTTATATAAATGCTAGCTATTATCTCTTTCTGGTTCCAGATTTAAGAAGGTCTACTTGGACCTGCTCACAAGGTGCTGTAAAAAAAGGGCTAGATTTGGAGTTAGAGAACCTCTGTTCAAATGCCTGCTCTTCCACTTATTTCACTTATATATGAGCTTTGATAGATTTGTTAATTTCTCTAGACCTCAGTTTTCATCTGGAAAACTGATCTTGACTGCCCTTTATACCTCAAAATCTTTGATCAGGCCCTGGTCAAAAGACAGATTTCCTAAGGGGGATTAGAGGGTAAATGATCAAAGACCACGGGTGGATGTGTGCAGAAAATTCTCAGAGCTGGCCACTGGATAAGGAGGTAACAGCATCAGGGCAAAAATCAACAAGAATTTATTAAGTGCTTAAAATGGCCTGGATGGAGATCTACCACAAAAGTCCAAGTAGAGTAATATGGACATGCTGAGTTTGGAATAACAGTAAGACATTCTGTGAAAATGTTCAAGCCAGTTGAAAATGTGACAGGACCTTATGTGAGAGGTCAGGATTAATGAGGTAGATTTGGGATTCACCCATCTAGAGAAAGATGTGAGTATGTCACAAGTTCCTATGGGGAGAGAATATAATGAAAAATGATTGTGAGATTAAAATGGAAGAAGTCAATTAAAATCAATTAAAAGTAATTATAGTGAATGCCTTTAACAGAAGTGTACCTGTAAGCATTTTATAAGAAGATGGTTATTGGCTTTAGAGATCAGCTATGCTATTTCTCCTAGGTGTGACTTTACTGATAGTACCTTGGTAATGATAGTCACTAACCTTCACTCACAGCAGATGTCCTTACGGCACCAGCGTCACTGGAGGAAGAAGCAGCAGCAAACATTCTCTCAACTTTGGCAGATCTCAGATTTCCTAAGGTGGTTGTCTATGTTATTGTCTTAATTTAAAAAAAAAACAAGGAATCAATAAAATTATTTTTGAAATCTTGAACAAGTAAGTACAGACTTCAAATGGATTCAATACTAGGATTTAAAAAGAAAACAACATTAACAATGTTGTTTTGATCGTTAATTTTATTAAGATAATCACCAGTAGCTGAAGGAGAAAAGGACAAAGAGACAATGAAACATTGATGTGATGAAGCCTGCATTGGAAAATTAGGTTTGGCTGAATTTTCAAATACATTCATTCTAATTTGGGATTTTTTCTGATTAACACCTAAAAACACACAGATAGTCTGGGAGAATGGGCAGAGAAGCTACATAAATAGATATAAAATATATAAAAAATTTTTATACCTAAAAAATGGGGGGAAAAGAGAAGAGGAAATTGAGGAATAGTTGGTGTTAGATGTCACACGTGGCACACAGTGAAAAGCAGACTAGATTTGGAGTCAGAGGACCTGACTTCAAATCCTGGTTTTGTCACCATCACACTGGGTAACCTTCCTCCAACATCATTTTTAAAGTAGAGGCTTTGACTAGATGGTCTCTCGTGTCCCTTCCAGCTTTAGATCTCTGATTTTAGTAACATCGGTTGTTCAGTAATTTTTCAGTCAAGTCCACCTCTTCATGACCCCATTTAGTGCTTTCTAGGAAGATACTAGAGTGGTTTGCCATTTCCTTCTCCAGCTCATTTTACAGATTGGGAATCTAAAGCAGGTGGGGTTAAGTGACTTGCCCAGGGTCACACAGGTAGTAAGCATCTGAGGGTGGTGCTCAAATCCACTGAGCCATCTAGCTTCCCTTTTATCATCTGTGCCAACTCAATTCACTTTGGCTTTCATTGAGTGGCCAATAATAGCCCCTAGTCCAAGCCTAATGGGCTCATTGTTTAGATTTTGATGACCTAGAATGAGTGCAAATAGCCATTGTTTTCTGTCTTGTCCAGAAACTCTGAGAGTCTTCTCCCAGATAGATTTTTTTTTTATGTTTAATTAGGCCATCTTTTGTCTCAATTCTCACCTAGTCTAGAGTTATTGAATAGGCATTGCCTCAGACAAACTCAAACCTGGGAAAGACCTTCATTTAGAAAGGCCAAGGTAACCCACTGCATCCCATGTCGTTGCCAGGCATCCAGATATTTATCTTGCCACTAGACTAGATGACTCTGGAGGAGAGAGTGAGGCTGACTTTTCCCAGCCCTGCCTCACTTAAATCCAATTCACTCACAAGTCAAGATATCCCCCTCCTGATATGATTGGTTCTCTTTGAGAACAACAACAACAAGAAGAGGGGGCAGTGAGTGGATTAATGAATGGTCCATAGTTTTCTTCTCTGCCAAAGTGGTCTGAAAACTGGAAAACTTCAGAACTGTGGCCCTATCCAACTCTGCTAACTCATACACACACACACACACACACACACACACGATACAAATACTTCTCTAACAAATTGAAATTTGTCCTGAGTCAGTCCAGTGATGCCATGATTTCCAGTCTCACATGTCTTTAGCTATGTGTGAACCAGTCAGTTGGGAGAGGCAGCAAATACGTGGATCTCATTTCCTGGTCCTTGGCATCTCCTGTCCCCTGCTGGTAAGCACATAGCCACATAGCCACATATACTTTCATCCTGATGGGGTGCTGGAATGCATGTACTGGTGAAGAGGTTTACCTACAATTCCCAGAAAAACCTTAAAACTTTTAGACTCACTTATCTGTCTTTGACATCTTTCCTCCCCAGCCCCTAAAAAGAACCTGGCTTCAGTTTTGTTTACCCGTCCCAGGAAACCCTTAAAGTTTTAGAAATTGTCTTATTTCCCTTTAAAAGCCCTTTGAAAGCAAACTTCCCATCCAGCTCCCTTCATTATCTATTCTCATTGTCTGTTCAAATCACTCAGACATTCCAAATGGAAATTCTCACCTGGACCCTTTTTCCACAGGGCTCACCTCCCCCCTTCAACTGGGCTTTCCCATTGTTCCACCTTTCTGTGGCCTTTGGCCATTTCTTACCCTTAATCCTAGCCTAGGCACCACAAGGTCCGGGACCCAGGAGTTCCATTCCCCCCCAGCTTGCTGGCCACTCCCATCCAGATCTCCTTGGACCCCTCCTCCCGTCACCCCAAACTGCTTGGCCCCTCCTAAGATCCCTCCCCCCCCCCCCCAATCTCCCTGTACTTAAGATTCATCCTTTCTCCTGTTCTGATGCTGAGCTGTTCTCAAGCCCAGAAGCTGAGACCCCTTATGCCCGCCCGTCCTCACGGGCATCACGTAGCCTATCCACTCCAGCCCCACTCAGAAGCTGAGCTTTCTAGACTGCCTCATGCTGCTCATCATTATGAGCATCACCTGACCACCTTAACCCCCATTTAGATCACTGATGTTTGGGTTCCTTTGGAGTCTGGCCTATATGCTTATCTTTAATAAACTTTTTCTCTGGCTGGAAGATCTGAGTTGAATTCATTCAGGCAGATCTGCGCCGCGATCTGGGCTTTTTCCCGCGATCTTGGGGTGCCTCTGTGCATCTAGAAGCACCCCAAAAAACCCCACCCTCTTCACTGGGATCCCAATTCCAAGACCGTATTTCTCCCTAGCCTCAGAAACACTATCCTTGGCAGTACCCCCATTCTCTACCCCCGCCCCTGCCCAGTCCAAGGACACTATGCCTGGCAGTTACTCCTGAGTGGGCCTCAGCAACACACTTATCTCTCCCCATGGTGCAGTTACAAACTGCACCTGAAGGAATTATTACTTTGAACTGGCTTTGCACTGGGTTATAAAGATATTCATACCCACTGGACTATCTATACTACCTCCCTACCTCATTATCTATAGCCTGGACATACATTATATGTATTCTAGACCTAAGACATATGTGTACTCCCAACATCTATCTTGTCAAACAAGACATTGATTGGTGGCAGACTGGGCAACTCTCAGTTGGCCCTGACCACTAGTTAACTTAGTGACATAGCAGACCTAAAAACCACATTTCCCTGTAGCCCCGCCTCCCGTGCCTTGGGCTTTTCCTGGTGAACTCTGGGTACAATGCCTGTGCAGTAGATACAAAAAGTGTGTGTTCCTTTAAGAACTGACCACTCTTTAACCACTCCCTAATCCCACCCTGAATTACCTAGTTAGCATATTTGGCACATGTTTTCCTATAGTTTATCCTATATAAACTTTAACCGGGTCCCTCTAAGGTCACAGGTTCCTTAATGTGAGAAGGCATTAGAAGTTAGGTTTTCACAGCAGAGCAAGGGAATTCTGAGAAGAACTTCCAAGATCTTGTGGATAGTCCCTCAACCAATCAGAAAGTGCCCCAGACATTCTGCAAAACAACTAGTTCCTTAAGAAAGAGCCTTGGAGACTAAAGAGGTTGCAACTTGTCTGGGTCAAGGATGGGGCAAAGCCGTTTCTCCACTGCACTTGCTTAATAAGTTTATTGAATATTAACTCACACACCCTAAGGACAAAGATAGTCGCCATTTTTGAACATGGGACACATGAACTGAGAATGGTTAACATGACAAAAAGGAACATGGGTGGTTCAGGAAGAGTGTAATTCAGATGAGCTGGACCAATCCTAGCTCTGATGGGAAGAGCAGGATCATACTAACACTATAAAATATGGCTCTCGCTTCTGAATGGTGTGCCTTTCCCACCAGGGGGTGTACCCAATTCTTGCAAGAACTGTAATAAACAATTCTTCTTTCACTCAGGGCTTAGTTTCATTATTAGGAGTGAGACTCTACTTAGCATTGCAACTGGGAAAGCAATGGGCTGCAGCAGCTTGCCGGGGCTAACTTCCCAGCACTGCTGAGGGGGTCCAAGGGTGTCTATTTCTAATATTAAGTATCTTTGCCTGGGGCAGCTAGGTGGCACAATAGATAGAGCACTGGCCCTGAAGTCAGGAGGACCTGAGTTCAAATCTGGCCTCAGACCAAACACTTTACACTTACTAGCTGTGTGAACCTGTGCAAGTCACTTAACCCCAATTGCCTAAAAAAAATAAAAATAAAAAAGAATCCTTGCCCACTGAAAAGCATAAAAATAAACTTTTGCCAACTTGACTTAAAGATTGCTTGAGTCTGTGAATTCATTCTAGATGACCCTGTCTTTTACTCCAGTCTTTGAGGGGTCTCTCAAACTCTCAGACCACAACAGTCCCATCCCCTTGTCTCTCATCTCCTTTCCCTAAGAGGCAGCAATGAGGGAGGAGTTGAAATGCAATGGCCCAGCCCTATTTGGAAACATATACTTATCAGAATTATCTTGCTCTTATTATGAAAAATTGTCTATAAAATGAGTAGGTGGTTATCCTATGTAAACTTTTACTGTACCCCTCGAAGGTCACAGGTTCCTTAAGAATCCTTGCCCCTATATAGTGTAACAATAAATCTTTGCCAACTTGACTTAAAAATTCTTGAGTGTGAATTCATTCCAGATGACACTAAGTATTATCATCTTGATTGTATGGATAAGGGAAAAAAAAAAACTAGGAGCAGACCAGTGATGAAATAATTTGTTCTTGTAATGTACCCCAGTTTTTGAGGGGTTTCAACTTCTTAGATGGCAGCAGTTGGAGGAAGAAATATGATGTTCCAAACCTTCCTTTTGATGTTTCAAACTTTCCACAGCACCACTCTTCTATTCTCTCAGCTGAAGACTTCTTCCTTTTCTCAGATCTGACACCCCTCTGACATTCTTCCTTACTATCTTCTCTTTCACTTCAGTCTCTGATGAGATAGCCCTTCTCCTGGTCAAGGTCAAACCATCTTCATGCACCCTTAAACCCATCCACTCCCATCTTCTCCAGGTTGTGACACCACCATGATCTCTACTTTCTCTAATCTTCCATTTCCCTCATCTATTAATTCTTTCCCTGCTGCCTACAAACATGTTCATATTCATGTTCAAAAACCCTCATTAGGTTGTACCATCCCACTAGCTGTCTCTCCTTCCCTTCTCTGCTCAATTCCTTGAGGCTGTAGATACTAGAAAGATTTCCCTTCTTCTCTTGCTACTCTCTTGTAATGAAAATACGGCTTCTTGCTTCATCATTTAACTGAAATTGCTTTCTCCAAAGTTACCAATGAGCTCTTCCTTAACAAATCTAATGACATTTTAAAAATCTTCAACCTTCTTGACTTCTACAATATTTGACACTATTAATCACTTTTTTCTACTAGGTATTTTCTCCTCTCTGGAATTTTTATCACACTGCCATCTCTTAATTCTTCTCCTAACTGCCTGACCCCTCCTTTCTCTCCCTAATTAGATCTTCATTCTTGTCATGCCCACTAGATATATGTCCCTCAAAGCTCTATCTTAAATTCTCTACTTTTTTTCTCTATATTATATCACCGGGTAGTATCCTTAGCTGCCTTGGATCCAATTATCATCCATATGCAGATGATTCCCAAATTTTATATATACAGCCTTAGTTTCTCTCTAGGACTACAATTCCACAGCACCAACTTCCTTTTGTATATCTTAGCCTAAATGTCCCAAAGGCATTTCAAATTTAATATGTCCAAACAAAACTCATCTGTTTGATAAATTTATATTTGCACATACATAAAACAGGACACATCTTATAAAGATATGCATGTATGTATCCTACTGCCTGTTAATATACAGTTGATTTTCTTTTTTGTTAGGAGATGTATATGTATGTTTGTGAGGAGTTTCTATATTATAGTAATTTTATTTATATAAATATATTTATACAATATTTATATTATAATATATTATATATTAGTATATGAGTAATACCTTTGATAAGACTACATAGTGTGAAGATTCAAATTTAAAACTGGAAAATTTTAGAAAACTTTTCCCCAAGCCTTTTTTTTGTTTAAGATACCCTTGTCTCTCACCAACTGAATTTGAGGAAAACATTAGAAATACTAAATCATGATTTTTAAAAAAGAATTGTGTCAACCTGAACAAATTACTTCATCACTGGTCTGCTCTGAGTTTTTTTTTCCTCATCCATACAATCAGGATGATAATACTTCATGAAAATATAACTAAATATAAAAAGTATAACTACCCCAAGTGGGGTGGTTAAGTATCAAATGAAATAATGTATTTTAAAATGATACTTTGTCAGCATAATATTGAAAGGTAGATTGGTATAGGGGATCAAGGGACAGCTTGGAGTCAAGAAGACCTGAATTAAAGTCTTCCCTCAATCTCTTAGTAGAGGTATGCCAAGGCCAAGAAACCTTGGTGCTTCAGGGACCTATCTAAATTACATTCACTTATTTACATAAGGAGAATAATTTTCCCACACTAATGAAATCATAGGACCAGATGGAAAGAAAATAAAAACCTTTGAAGCATTGTTTAAGTTATTACCATATATTGACTGGTGTATGGCTTTTATTGTCCTCATCCCTTCCTCCCCCCTCCCCAAGATATTTATCCAATAGAATAGGTAGAGTTTTAGGTGAAAGTATGAAATGTTCATTTCTATATACAGAAGACAAGTGGTGCAACACGACTCAATTCAAGAGCAAGTTTGTTGTTGTTGAGTCTGTCCAACTCCTCCAAAATCCCTTTAAGTTTTTTTTGGCGGGTGTTGTTTTTTTGGGGGGTGGGGGGCAAAGGTACTGCAGTGGTTTGCCATTTCCTTCTCCAGCTCATTTTACAGATGAGGAAACTGAGGCAAACAGGGTTAAGTGACTTGCCCAGGGTCACAGCCTTCATAACTCCAGGCTTGGCACTCTATCCACTGCGCCATCTAGCTGTCCCTTAAAAGCAAGGATAGTTTAGTCTCCTGGAGGAACTGACATTTTGGCAAGAAAAGAAAGAATTTGCTCTGAGCTTCTTTTTGCTATTTTTTTTTCTTAAACTGAGACTCCATGGATATATTCTTCTCCTCAAACAGATCTCCAAGGAACAGGAGTAAACAGTATCAGAAGTAGACGCTCATATGTTCCTAGACCTTATTGCTATTAAACCTAGGAAACTTGCTCAAAGGCTCAGGATAGGGAGTGGCATGGATAAGTGGAGGTGAGGCGAACTGTGCTGACTCTGAAATCCAGTCACTTACCTTTGAAAATCCTGGCTTAGCTCCTTGGTCCCAGAGGCAGCTAGGTGGTACAAGTGGAGAGAGTACTGGCTCTGGTGTCAGGAAGACCTGAATTTCCATCCAACCTCAGACACTACCTGTGTGAGACTTAACCTTTGTTTCCTTCAGTATCCTCTTCTGCAAAATGGGATAATAACAGCACCTACCTCCAATGAGATATTTGTTAAGCACTTAGCACAGTGCATGGCACATGGTAAGCTCTATAGAAATGTTTATTCCTTTCCCGGTGGGACCTTCTGTGGGTCATAACTTCTCTGAGTCTCATTTCCCTCCTTCTTAATATTAGGACGTTGAACTAGCTAATCTCTAAGGTCCTTTCTAAGTCTAAATCTATGATCCTATGAAGCTAAAACTTTGGGGCTGAAAGGTGCTCCTGGCTTGTCTTGTAAAGCTCTGTCTGAATTCCGAACGAGAGTCTGCCAATAGATACGGGCTCTTTTTAAAAAAGAGGAGACAGGAGTTGGTGCTTTTCATGGCTTCAAATTTTCTGGAATTTTGACAGCTTTATATGTGAATCCCCTTCCCCCAAACAAGACCCTGAAAGCAGAGCTGACCCCATTTTCCAAGAGCTCTCATCAGCCTAAAGGAAGTGAGCAGCAGTCCTGGTTCGAGAGATGTGTTGATCCGGGAAGGGGGCCGAGGGTGGGGGGGGGGGACCTGGAGAAGGTGCTTCTTGCGAGGTCCAGGATAGTCTTTCTTCCCTCCCGCCAGAGGACCCCAACACAGCCTTTGCTTACCTGAAGTAGCGTTGCCTACAACAACCAGAGAAATGGATTGTGAAGGTGAAGGATAAGAAAGGAGTTTTGGGGAAACGAAACTGAAAGTTTGCAAGGCATCAGAGGCGGAGCGAGGGGCGGGGGGTAAGGAGAGACAAGTAGAGCTAAGGAGCAAGGAGGGAGTGCTTATTGAACCCTTGCTTCTGCCCTCTCTGCTCTCCAGTTACACCCTCCAGAGTCCAGCGAACAAACATTGCGGCCCCAGCTCCTCGGCTCACGAGTCCTGACCCTGCCTCTAGGGCCACTGACGGCTCTGCCCACAGACCGCCTTACCTGGTCCTGGTCCAGGTATCCAAGAGCTGTTTTGGACTGGAGAGTAAACTGCAAAAGTATTTCCCGAGCCAGAAGAAGTCCGGGGTAGGCGAGTACACGGCCAAAGCCGTCCCTACCGAAGGAACTTTCTGGGTAGAGTTTTTGGAAAGAGAAGGTGAGCAGAAAGGGCCTGGGGGAGCCGCTGGACAGAGACCAGCGTGGGAGGAAAGGCGGCGGCGGGGAGACAGGGTGAACTGGGAGAGGGCACCAAAGTGGAGAACCCATCCCGAGCCAGGAGAAGGGGCACTGGGAAACAGGGCTTGGGTTAATAAGAATAATAGCTTGCATTTATATAAAACCTACTATGTGCCAGGCACTGCGCTAAGCTCTTTACAAATATTATCTCATTTAATCCTCGAAATAACTCTGGGAGGTAGATGCTATTGTTATCCCTATTTTACAGTTGGGGAAACTGAGGCAGAGGCTAAGTGTCTTTCTCTTGGTCACATAACTAGTAAATGTCTGAGGCCGTATTGGAACCCAGCTCTTCCAGACTCTGACCCCGGCACCACCTAGCTGCCCCTATTGATGAAATAAATTTCTGTTCCCTTAGAGACTTTCTTTCATCTTCATTCAGGAACTCAGGTTTGCCAAGGAAGAAGATAAAGGATCCATCCTCTTTGTACTATGTCAATATACATTCATCATAGTTGTGTGGTTTCATTTCCTCCGGGTCTTTTTTTTTGGCTAGGCAATGGGGTTAAGTGACTTGCCCAGGGTCACACAGCTAGTGAGTGTTATGTGTCTGAGGCCGGATTTGAACTTAGGTCCTCCTGACTCCAAGGCCAGAGCTTTATTCACTGCACTACCTAACTGCTTCCATGATTTTGCTTTCTTTAAAAAAACTTATCCACACCTTCACAGGCCAATAATGTTCTACAACATTTCTTAGCTTTATATTTGCCTTCATTGTCTGCTTTGACTTCTTCTGCATTCTGACACTGTGTTGCTCAGAATCTTAATGTAGAGGTAATTAAAGGTTTATCTGTTTTCTTCTTTTCTACCTTATTATTATTCAAATCTGGAGCTTCACTGAACCTGAACCCCAGATAATGGCCTATATGGGAGATAAGGGGTGGTAAATCAATCCTGAGAAAACCCAAGGTCCAGCCCACTCCAGCCCAGTCAAGGTTTGGAGAGTACAGTGGATAGTGAGAACCCAGATAATTCAGACATAATCTTGGTCCCTCTTTCCCTGCCCCCACCCCCAGAGAAACAGCTCAGGTCCCCCTCAATTGGCAGTTCTCTTTTCCACTGGAGTGATTCAGCCACCTTCTTCCTAGAAAGATTTGTTGGATGAAGGATGGTAAATAAGTGGACCATAACATTTTCATAGTCTAGCAGTTCCCAAGGGGAAAGAACTCAGCTTTTGCCATTTTAATTATTCATGATTTCTCCTCCCCTGCCACTCCCATTGAGGTGGAGATTTCTGTTATCCCTCTTGTCTCAATTTCACATATACACAAACTTCTGTTTGGCTTGTGAATTCTTTGTGCTTGCTTAAGGTTCCACATGCATGTTCATTTCTCTTGTAATAAACCTAGTTTTTCCACATAAATTTCATAAAGTTGTGATTGCCTGTTGACAATTTCCAGGTGAAAGTCAACAGTTCTTGGGTAGTCTCAGTCACAATTAGAGAGAAAATAGAATTGGTGAGGTTATAAATTACGTTCCACTCACCCTGGGCCCAGGCTATCTGGTCAAGGACAATTATGAGGCCAGAAAAGGCTGCAGCAATGGAGATGATGACTTTGTCCAGTTCCCTGAAGGCCACTGTAAGCCACCAGGTGCCACCTGCCTTTCTCACAGGCCATTCAAGGTTGTTGTAAGGGCAGTTAGGATAGTGAAATATTTCAGCCTCTTTCATCTCCATCTGTAGAGGAAACACTTTTCGTTTACCTTAGGCTCTGATATTGTTTTACTACAAGGGCTGCTTGAAGAAAGGCTAAGGGTTTCCCTTTGACCTTACCCACAATGACTTGCAAAGAGGTTGTCGAAGGGGCCTACATAGGTATCAACTCCCAAGAGCTCATAATGCCCCTTCTTTCCATAGTCTGCCCTCTATAACCACCACCACCCCCATGGAAAACTAGCTTACCCCCTTAAAGGCTCATTAAAAGTTCCCAGGTATGATGGTAGCCTAGCTGCCAGTGTCCAGCAACCTGATATATCTCAATGGGGCATGGGCTTGAAGAGATGCTTTAGACTTGGGTGAGACTAATGGTACCCTACTACTCATATCTCATAATACAATTTTATTAACACCTCATCCCCATAGGTTGATATTTCAAGAGCCACATACAAAGCTCTCTCTAGAAGAAGATAGCACCACTCTTGCTGCCTACCTAGCAGGGTAGTGGGCACTGCATGCCTCCTTTAGCCATCCTCAGGGTGCCTATTCCTACTGACGATAATATTTGTTCTAATATCCTGCTCAAATTTCACCAGCACATCTGCCTACACCTATATGGTTGCGTTACAGGGGTAATCCATAGCTAAAGGCTAATGCCATTCAGGAAGGGCTCCTATTTGTTCTCTGTGCAGGTTGGTCACAGGCTATGGGAGGTCATGGTAAGGGAAGGCATATGCTTATTATGTACTTCCTTTGGGGATTTTACTACTTTCCTTGTAGATCCCCACAGGGGACTTCAGTGGGAATTGATTTTTACGAGGCCAAATACAGAAAAAGTGCCTGTCCTAGCCACTTAAAAAAGGATAAAGAGCCATTGCCATTTGGATCATCTATTTAGTTGGCTCCAAGAGTCAGTCTTCTGAAAGCTTGCCAGGCTGATAGAACTCTATTTCAGAGAGGGTCTCCCCAGAGACTCACTGGATGATGCCCTTAGCAGTCATTGCCCTAGTGAATCTTCAGGCTGCTGTTTAAATTTCTCTTGAACCATCCCTAGTTCCTTCCTTGCTGGTGAAAGCTCTCCCATCTTCTGCTCTGTGGGACAGTAATAGGATTAGTCCCAGTCTTTCTGACCACCAGTTCACAAGTCTCATTCTCACTTCTGTCCTTAACCTCTTGTCCTCTAACCCCAATCTTAGAAAAAAGCAGCATGCTTTTAAGTGAAACTCTACATCAGAGACTGTAGTTGCCACCCTCAGTCAGTGGGTTCCTGCCTGAAGTCTTTTGGTCCCTGCCTCCATAAGTATTTCCCCTTTATAACACGGGACTGTTAGTAACTCCAGCTATAAACTCTGCATTCACTGAACTGCTCTTGAAGAACAAGAGTTCTCTCTCTAGTCACTGAGAGTTCTGGGCCAGTTTACTTGAATCTTTCTTATGCTGACAATTTAGATGTTCCACGATGGTTAACAGTATCCATGGAAAAATAGTCCTGGTCCTTTCTTTCTCTGTCAGCCTTCTGTCATACTACTCACTAATCAAATCACTCCTACAATGAAGACCTTCTCTCTGTTCTACTGAGAGGACTGACCATGCACTGCAAGAAGGGTCCTTGCCACAGTGTGCCAGATTACAGTCCCTGGCCATCAGATCGTCCTATCTGAATATGCATTATCCTTCCACTTTAACCCTGATGTCAGGTCCAATGACATTGTGTTTCAGCCATGAGCTGGGCTTGATTCAGAGCTAATCCTCTGGTAGTTTAGTACTGATACTGGAATGAAATAAAATACACATATATCATTCAACAGTTAACAGAAGGAGGTTTATATAGCCATGTCATAATAAGGATACTTCGCAGGGATATAGCACTTATCGCTGGTAGACCGAATCCCCTCCTTTCCTAATCATTCAGAAAGGGTCACTGTAGGGCAGCAGTGACATTTGGTCTTGGGATATCAGTCTGATCTGAAGGGCCCTGATCTATGTGGACAAGTCTTTTTATGCCCTGAGGTAACCAGGACCTAAGATATCACCAACATTGGCCTGAGGCAACCAGGAAGCTGCCACCACAGCACAGCTAGGTGACTTGAGTCTTAGTCCCTTTGAGCCAATCAAATCTTGGGCATAGTTTCCTTTCTTTTTTGTAAAAGAAGTAGCATAGCCTTGGACCAATCAAATCTTGAGCATAATTTCCTTTGTGGAAAAGAACTATCTTAACCTTACAGGGTAGGGGGAGTGAGAACTTTGTAGATACTGGTCCTATCACAAAAACCAATGAAAAGAATGCTACCAGAAAGATGCACTCTGAATAAGGTACAGAAGAATACATAATAAATCATTCCTTCCTCCTGAAGGATTGAATGATTTTCAGATCAATGATTTGCTTAATGGTTTATGTTTGTTATATTGGCTATTTCAATTCTGGATGTGTGAGTCTGTGTATAACATCTGGAATTGACTGTAATGTATGAACCAAAGGAATCAAAACTACTTCCTGAAAGGGAGGGGGGAGGAGAGGGAAAGGGAGAGGGCGAGGGGGAGAGATGGAGAGAGAGAAGGTCACTTGTCTTCTTAGGCACCAGTCCTTGATGCTGTGTCTGCTATACTACAGGGTCCTCTAACAGTTCAAAGCAATCATAAATGCTAAATCTAACCTTCACATACTAGCCCTTTAAGTTTCCGGAAGAGCTGTCCTATGACTTTTGATTCTCACAACAAAAGTCAGAAGAAATAAAAAGAATAACCAGGACTGATTATCCATGGTAATACATTAACAAAACTAAGAACACAGAAGAAATTGAAGAATATCTTAAGAGATATAAAATATTCAAACTAACACAAGATCAAATAGAGATCTGACACTAAAAGTGAGTTGAGTGCTATTATTATTCCCATTTTACAGATGAGAAAACTGAGAGTGAAAGGTTAAGTCTTTTGCTGGGGATTATATAGTAAGGATCTGAGGAAGGATTTAAACTCAGGTCTTTCTGACTCCCAAATCCAGCAACCTATCTGCCTTACCATCTCTTTGATTCCAGTAGTATTTGACAAATATTTATTAGAGTGTTAGGGTATTTATTAGTATTAACGTACCAACAACAAGCAGTAATAGGCAGTGACAAGTCTCCTTCACATTATTCCATCTGGCACAGGTTTAACCATTTCAAAATCCCACCCAGGTGCTCTCTGTTGGGTTTTTTTTTTTCTTTGTAGTCAACAGGCCTCTCTTGGAGCCCCCATTAATCCTTGGGATCTAGAGCCTTTCTTCCTGGTCCCATGACTTCTTCCTTGGTCTTAGATGAAAAACATCCTCTTTGCCAATATTTAGTATGTGTGTGATGGAAAGTCCATTTTATAGATCAGGAAGATCTATAATCATAGTAGAACTCCAACTCTCTCTAACCAGAACTTTTACCTTTAACAACTCCCCCTTCCAAGGGATAGCTACTGCTAGTCCCAGACTTTGCTTCCAGAAGTACTTGGATCCCTCCTCCCCTTATAACCACTTCCTCTTGGTTTAGGTGAGAACAAATCCCTCTTTTCCCTGAAATTCAGAGAAAAGATGGAATTTTTTAGAAAAAATGACAAAATTTAGAAAAAGAATAGAAAAGCTCTTTTTACAGATTTCTTTTCCTAAGGTAGCAAAAAATTTAGGCACAAATTGCCTGGCTGTAACCCTATCTGAGGAACTACAGTTGAGGAATGTCAAAGGATCACAGATTTACTGCTACAGTAGGAGTCTTGGAGGTCCCTTAAGTCTAAACCTCTCATTTTATAGAAAAGAAAACTGAAAAACAGAAGGATTAAATGACTTGTTCAGGGTCACATGACTAGTAAATGTTGATCTGCTTATTCTGAGTTCTATCTTTTTTCTGAACCTGAAGTGTTGAAAAAAAGAAGGCAAGAGAGGAAGAAAGAAAGGAAGGAAGGAAGGAAGAGAAAAAAGGAGAAAGGGAGAAAAAAGAAGAGAAAGAGAAAAGAAAGATAAAGAAGAGAAAGATTACTTTTTCTTTTTTTATCATTTTTTATTTTTTATATATTTTTAATTAATAAATTTATTTATTTTTAGTTTTCAACATTGACTTCCACAAGATTTTGAGTTCCAAATTATCACCCCTCCCCCCACCCCAAGATGGCATGCATTCTGAATACCCCTTCCCCTAGTCTGTTTTCCCTGCTATCTCCCCCACCCCACTTCCCCTTCTGTTTTCCTGCAGGCAGGATAGATTTCTGTACCCCTTTCTTATTTCTGGGTTGCATGTGGAAACTTTTTTTTAAACATGTGTTTTTAAAACTTTGGGTTCCAAATTTT
>NW_020954737.1:2968896-2974069 GCF_900497805.2 Vombatus ursinus
CATTTGGGTTAGGCTATTTTTTAAGGAGTTATTTTCTTCAGTATATTTTTGGGTCTCCTTTTCAAAAACCTATCGCAAGCATAAAGTTTGAAAGATTGATAGAAGTGTAAAATAGAGGTTCCGGCTCCTGTGACTTGGTCCAAATGTTTAGGTGGGGAAGGAAATGTTCCTGTCTTATATGTTTCAAAGGAGGAAGGCATAGAAATTCTAAGTCCTGCAATTGTATTTACATATAACTCACATGATCATTTTATTTAACTGGGTTGAAGTCTTCGGGCCCTTTTTCCTGATTGTAAAAGTCAGAGCTAAGCTAGCATTCCCTTAGTTCAGGTTTGATGTTGGAATGAAGTGAGGTACTTAAATTGAACATTAACACAAGGAGGTTTTCTTTGTGCTGACACAGCAAGGGTCAGGGAAATGCAACTCCAGTCACAGGGATCCTTCTCACCTCCAGTCTCTCAGCTTTCTTCTTAATACTGCAGGTTCTGATCCTTATCATTCTTTGTCTGCTGTGCCTTACCCCACGTCAGGTTGGACAAATCTAAAGCTTGGTTTAACAAACTCCAGAGTATTAGAAAGAGAACACTCAGATGGAAAAGAAAAGAAAGAAGGGAAGAACTGCATAATAATTAAAATTTTTGTCAGAAAAGATCTAGAACTGACAAAAATTGCAATTCAAGTTTGACTTAGTACCTGAGTATCATGTAAGTTAAAATAATTGAATATGAAACTTCATTCCTAAATTAAAAAGCATATAATATAAATGCAATGGGGGGCCCAAATCTTGCTGCTACCACCACCCCCATTTATATAAAAAAGCAGATTTAAATCCCAGCTTTGCCATTTAACCACCTCATCAAGTGATTGACTTGGAGGGGTGGGAAAGGCAGAAAAGACCTGCAGAAGGTGGTATTTGAGCTGAGTCTGGAGGGAAATCAGGGAAGGTAGGAGGCAGAGATGGGTATGGAGAGTGCTTCAGCATGGGGAGCAGCCAGGGAAAGGCACTGAGTCAGGAGATAGAGAGTTGTGCTTAAGAAACAAAAAGGCCAGTGAAACTGGAGAAGTAGAAAGAGGTGAGTTGCCTTTTTTCCCCTCATGCCTTGTTTTATTCCTTGTCATATGGGTTGGCTTTTTGGGTTAGGAAAGAGAAAGCAATTTTTAAAAAGCCAGAGAGAGCTCTTTAGGGGAAAAGGAAACTGAATTCAGCTCACACCATGTCTGGTATGCAAGGGGAATTCCAGTTTGCCCTTTTGCACTGGAGAGAAGTGCTGTAAAGTTGAATTCCTGAAAGTTGGAAGCCAAGAGGGTTTGAAAAGCCAAGCTGGGGCTGCTGACCAAGGGGAAGCAGGTGCTTCCTGCTGCTAGGGAAGATGTTTACAAAACACTTGGCAAAAACTTGAGAGCCAGAGTTTCTGGGAAAATGAAAGAGAAAGTTTTGAGAGCCTGGTGATCAGTTTCAGGGTTAGAGAGGACAATGGAGGCATCAGATTCTTTCCCTCTGGTGCTGGATGGTCCCTGGGGTCCCAACCCCCCCCCAAGAAGTTGCTTAAAAAGTTGCAGTGTTACTTCCAGAGCCCCCAGAGATCAGGAGGGGACAAGTGTGTGCTCACACCACAGATGGGATACTCTGAGATCCTTCTCCTCTTTTACCATGAGGAAGGTAGATGATTAAGGGTAGTATTGTGAAGGGCTAGAATCCAGGCTGAAGTTAGGTGAAGGATGGATAAAGAGATAAATGAGTTTATCAGATGTCACAACAGAAGAGGACCCCTCAGAGATCATCTAGTCTAACTTCTCCCATTTTACAGATAGAGAAACTGAGCCCAAAGAGAGAAAGTCTGGCAGTCATCAAGTATTTGTTAAGTACTTGCTCTGTTCTAGGCACTGTGGTAAGTTCAAGGTAAACAAAGAAAGGCAAAAACATGCTCCCTGCCCTCCAGAGCTCATCTGATAGGGGAGAAAACATGCAAATAATTATGTTCTTACGACATATGTTTAGAGTAGATAGGAGGTAATCTCAGATAGAAGGGACAAAATAAAGGGAGAAACAGGGTGGAGAAGGGGCAGCAAAGGCCTCCTGCAGAAAGTGGTGTTTGAGCTGAATCTAGAAGGGAGCCAGGAGGTGAAGTTGAGGAAGAACATTCTATTCATGGATGATAGCCAGTAGAAAGTCACCATAGTCAAATAATAGAGAGATGGCACATCATGCCTGAGAAACAGAAAGCATAATCTTATGGGAGTGATTTGTCCATTTAAATTAAGTGGCAGAGCCAAGATTTCAACCTCAAGTCCAATTGGAGTCAGGAGCCCTAGGTTAGATTTACCACTCTTCCCCTTATAGCCACTGTGACATTAGGCAAATGATTTAAACTCTCTACAATTCAACCTTCTATAAAATAAAGAGGATGGACCAGGTGGCCATCTAGAATTTATGTTTCTATGTTGTCTTCACCCAGCTCTACTCCATATCCACTTCCCCATCTTTGCAAATTTTCCATATGCCTAGAATGCACTCCCTACTCACCACTGCCTCTTCAATTCCTTAGCATTGTTATCTTCATTTTATAAATGGGGAAATAAGTACTTTTCTGCTCTTTTTTTTCTTTTACTGCCACTTTGTATTTTTCTATAAACAAAGGAGAATTTCTAAAGGGTATTGAGCAGAGGAACAATATGATTAAACTTTTGTATTAGAAATGTTTTTGGCAATGATGAGAAAGATAGATTTCAGAAGAAGCTATAATTCAGATAATTCACCAATTCAGATGAGGTAATGAGAACCTGAACTAGGATAGTGGCAGTGGGATGGAGAGAAGGGGACATGTAGATTTTGACAATGAATTGAATATAAGAGGGAAAGGTCACAGATACATTTGAGCTTTCAAGCCTGGGTATTATCAAACAAAATATGACAATTAAAAAGCAGGAGAGGATTATGGGAAAATTCTACCTTAGACATTTACTGACACTTACAGACACTTACTTAAAGCCTCCTCTGCCTTGTTATCAGGGCCTTTTGGTTCTATGATATGTAGATCTCAGAAAAGTTCCAGGTATCCCCAATAAAACCTGCAAAACACCAAATGTTACTAATAACTTTGGGATGACATAGATGATAACTTTAAATTCTTGCTGACAACTTTGAGATGATATGGGTATGTTAACAAACTAACCACAAAGTGACACTGATAAGTTAGTTTGTCCCACCCCCACAAAAACACTATACAAATGACACCCTAGACTCCTGCCTTTCCAAACACTCTTCCATCTCCATCTGAGTCCATGCTGCCTAGTACTCCCAACTCTAATCCATGGTTACATGAATGATACTCTCTGCCTTTCCCCCTTCCCATTCCTTTCCCCATCACTTCTTGCCTTCTTTCTCCATCCCATCCCTTGTTCCCATGCTATCTGTCTTCATACCCCTTCCACTGTCTGTCTTTCTACTTTCTGTGCCTCTTCTCCCTACATCTGTGCCTTATTAAAGTGTGTTTGCAGCCTTACTTCTTACACTTAATAAATGTTTGGTGAATGTACCACTCCAGCCTTTAAGTACTATTATCCCTTATGTCTAAGGGTACAGTAACAAAACATAAGTTACTCTTTATATATGTCTGGAAAAGGTTAACAGGTTCAGGTGAGGAAGGCAGCATGGGTGGGAGAAAGAGTACTACATTCAGAGCTAGAGTACCTGGTTTCAAATTGCACCTCTGTTATTGACTATCTGTATGGCCTTAGAGAAGTACAAAATAAAGAAAACAATTAACTTATTTATAAAATGAAAGGTGTCAAGGTAGAAAAATTCAACCAAGATTTTGCCTTTACAGCAAAACACTCCATCAGGCAATATAGGGTGGGTGGTTATGTAACCAGAATTTCTTATACTCCAACAGGTACTGTGGCATTTTTAATTCATACCTTAACATACTGTTTTTGTCTTGAATCTCACTGCATTTGTGTTTTTGGATCATGATCGATTTCCCTTTAAACAAGATTTTGGATATTTATTACATTTTAAAGACTAATTTTTTGAACTGGAAATTGAAAGGATGCCCATCAATTAGGGAATGGTTGAACAAGTTGTGGTATAAGAATATAATGGAATACTATCTTGCAATAAGAAATGATGAGCAGGTAGATTTCAGAAAAACCTGGAAAGACTTAGATGAAATGATGCAAAGTTAAATGAGCAGAACCAGAACATTGTACATAGTAACAGCAACATTGTATGCTGATCAACTGTGTTTGACTTAGCTCTTCTCGGTGATTCAATTATCCAAGATTATTCCAAAAGACTCATGATGGAAACTGCTATCCATATCCACAGAAAGACCTGTATGCAGAATGAAACATACTATTTTCATTTTACTTTTTCATGTTTTTTTCTTTTTACAAACCATAATTATTTTGCAACTTGTTTCTTCTTTTACAATATGACTATTATGGAAATATGTTTTACATGACTGCCCTTGTATAACCTATATCAAATTGCTTACTGTCTCAGAGGGGGGGAGGGAAAGGAGATAGGAAGAAAATTTGGAACTCGAAGTTTTATAAAAAATGAATATTAGAAAAAAATTTTTTTTCATTTCAAAGTAGTCATTATTTATTTTTTATGAGGGGGGAGGGGAAAGAGGGAGGAAGGGAATTTGGAACTCAAAATCTTTTTTAAAAAATGTTAAAATTGTTGTTATGTCCAATTAAAGAATCCTAGTCAAAGCTATGACCAACCATGATTCCAGAGAACTGATAACGAAGCTTGCTACCCACCTACTGACAGAGAGGTCTCAAGATGTAGAACGAGACATAAATTTTTAGACATGTCCAATGTGTAAATTTGTTTTGTTTGACTTTGCATACTTGTTATTTGTTTTGTTTTTCTTTTCTTTTGGATGGGACTAGTAGAAGGAAGAGAAAATAAGTGCTTACTAGCTGAAAAAAGAATTAAGATAAAAATAAATAAATAAAATTAATACAGTGTAATGGATGATCTCTGCAGTACTTTCCAGCTCTGACATTATGTGATTCTTTAATTCACATTCATTTTTATTTATTATTCTCTTATCTAGAGGTTTCCAAAGCCATTTTAGAAGCTGTTGAACCAGCTGTGGAATCAGAATGTGGTGCATTAAGTACAGTATTAATGCTTTTGTTTTTTGTTTGTTTGTTTGTT